>NW_026855372.1:0-146446 GCF_026571515.1 Ruditapes philippinarum
GATGTCAGAAAAATGGATAGTAAAAGCACACCTGTGACAGAGTAATGAGGAACTTGACCTGCATGGTGGAAGTTGATCGAGACTATCAAATTCTTCGAGAGGTCCAGCGACTTTATACTCGCAAGAAGGATATGGTATGGAATAGCTTTCTACACCTCTGGGCTGGCAGATTTGTAAGATTGGAAGTTGTTTCAGTGTTGAGTGAGATGAACACTTTGTATGGTCAGGTAAAATTTGCTTTTGAAGTCACAAGTAAGTCTCAATAAAGGCATTTCCATTTCTAGTTGTTTAACTAGCTATGTATTGGAAAGTTGGTGGTTCTACTCTTAAAAGGTGTCTGTCTTTGTCCGAAACAATGCCATTAAGGCACATTTTCCTCTACCTTTAAAGCTGGACAGTCACCAAAATAAAATGTAGAATTGTATCTGCTTAATGGAAATATTGTAAAGGTTATACTGTTACTTTTTGAGAATGCAATGTTGTTCTGTTAACCCCAGAGATATTTCAGAAAACCCTTGCAACATGTTGGCTAGATTGATGTCCGAAGTTGTGTTGATGGATTTATGTTGAAATGTGGATGGTTGTGTGACATTGGTGAAGATTTGTCAGATTTGGAGTTTCTCCAGTGTGGAGAGAGATGGAAACAGTGTATCGATCAAGGATGTCACAGGTATGACTCATTATATATAACAAGTTGGGACACAGTGTTTAAAATAAAATACAGTCCATCCTTGATATTTCGAATTGCTTTGGATTGAAAATTTACTTTTAATAATTGATGGGTTTGAATAATCAAAATACCAATATATTGATGACAACAAATATTCAACTTTTGGTCATATGCCAATCATAGCAAAAGTACTGTTTACAACACACTTGTTTCCATTAGTCAGTCGAAAAAATGAACAACAAAAGATGTGTACAAAATAAAGTATTATTGGCAAATTGAAGGCATGAATATTTGCATTTTATTCTCCATTATGTAGAACAAGTAGTTACATAAAAATTATGACTGTCATCTTCAAGCATTTACAGTAATAATTACACAGTGTAGAGTTTTAATCATTAATATGATGCATATTCATTATTAAGATATCTATCGTTAGTGGACAATGCACTGATTTGAAATAGAAAAAGAAATTTTTCAGTATTCATATACAAAAACATGGTAGTGTTAAATTTGGCTTGTTTATTGATTTCTCTATTTCAATTGTTTACTTTCATTCTTTAATAAAAATTAGTAAATTTAATGCTTTTAAACATCCAATAATTAAATAAGAAATAACTGGCTTGCAGGTGATTTTCGGTAATAAATTTAAAAAAAACAAGAATATTATTATCACCAATGTCTAAATACACACACGCAGTTTTTAGAAAAATTTTTCACTAGTTGGGATGGTGACAGGGGTGGATCAGTGTCAGTTTGTCTTGCTTCAAATAATAGGTGTGAATTTCTTTCATAATTGTAAAATCAGACCAAAGTTTAACTTAAAAAATAAGAGGTATTCAGTTAATGCATTTGGAATAATATTTTTGTATTTATATTGATTTATATAATACTGCACGTTTGTAACGTCAATTTTTGTTGGATAATCGTGACGTTTATATACACGGCTGCTGTCAATTGATAAAGAAATCTCACATTTTTCACTAAAAAAGAAGTTTGCAGTAATATAAATTCCTTATAAATATTCAGGACAGGTTATATGGCCAAATATTAACAGTTGTTTGCAATATAACCCTCGCCTAGTGGCTCGGGTTATATTTCCTGTTAACATAGGGCCATATAACCTGTCACCATTCTTTATAACTAATAATATAGAGATAAAATTGGACTGCTGATCTACTTCGGATAATACCAGGTATTTAATAAAGGGTTGTCCAATAACTTCTGTATAGGTTCCAAAAATTTTAAATATCAAGCTATTAATCCATGTATCCATCAGCAAGCCTTAATGATCTTTGTATTTTAGTAAGGTTGGTTTATAATATAGAGTTTAAAACAATTTGTGAATGTTTAAGCATCTGTTAAAAGGTTAGAACGATATTTTATTCAACATGTATCCAAATTTTATTTTTATAGTTAAAAACATGAGACTAATATAAATATGTTGGCACCATCTGCTTCCATAATACAAAAAATTTTTTTTGCTTAAGGCAATAAGATTTTTTTTTGGGTAGCTGTAATTTTTGTGGGTAGGCTGTGGGAGGGGGAACAATATTTTATTTTAGGCATTATCAAACTGAATATGCATAAACAGAAATTGATTTGTTGAGAATATAATAAATTATTAAAGGTAACTTAAGAAATAATAACATTTCAGCAATGTTTATCGACTAATACCGGTTTAGAGTTTTAAATTAGGGAAGAAAAATTAAAGGGGGTTTTTAAATTTTTTATTAAAAAAGAAAAGCCGCAAAATTTTTTTTCTTTTTTTCTTTTCCTTTTTTTGAAAAAAAAAATTTTAATTTTTCACAATTATTTCAAAAAAAAATGAATTTAAACAAAAAAAATTTTTTTTTTTTTTGTTCAAAAACTTTAGTATCCCCTTTTAAAACAAATTTCGGGTTTTTTTTCCCTTTTTTTTCGTCTTTATGAAAAAAAAAAATAAAATTTTAAAAAAACACCGGGAATTTTTTTGAAAATTAAAAAATTTTATTTTTAAATGAAAATTTTTATGTTTTTTAAAAAAAAAGAAAAAACCAAAAAAATTAAAGGTAATTTTTTTTTAAAATTAAAAAATTTTTTTTTTTTTAAAATTTTTGGGGAAAAATGGGTTTCCCTTTTTTTATGTTTTGGGGTGTTTTTTTTTTTACTTATTTCCCAAATTTATTAAAATTTTTGATTTTTTTTAAAATGTTTTTGGAAATCACCCATTAATAATCTACAAAATGTCAATAATACTATAATATCTTTAAACAAATCGGGTTACAACTTCTGTTTTGTAAACTGGAAACCAAAAGGGAAAAATTAAAAATCCCATATGTTTTTTTATGTTGTAAATATAGAAAAATTATCCCCAAATCCCTTACCTTTTTTTGGGCCTTTTTTATCATTTTTTTTGACAAAATTTTTTCGGCCCAGCTTTTTGAAAGTTTAAATATCCAAAAAACCTTTTTATAATTTTTTTAAGTATTCACTTAAAATCCCTTGTTTTTTAAATTGGAAATGCTTTTTTAATGGTCAGATAAATTTTTTTTAAACAAATTTTTTTTGGTTTTAAAATTGTCCCCTTTTAAAATTTTAAAATACGTTTTCTTTGTATTTAAAAACAAAAAAGATATCACCATTTGCTAAACTTGAAAATCCTTGACTGCTATCAGGACAAGAAAACTCTGCCAGGCACTTTGTTGAATTATGGCCCCCTTCCCCTTTTCTACTTTCTTTTCAAAGGGGAGCATGCTATCTGTGAACAGGTCTTAACAGGTCTTATTATTTTGATAATTTGGGGGCTGGTAGTTTTTCACTCCCAGATCACGACAATAAGGGGCCACATTGAAATTACCAAGAGCTCAATTTCGGCGCACGCATTGTTCCTGGGCGGGGCCTGTCCATGCATGTTTTACAGTCCTGATTGCCTTCACTTACCAAGGGGAACTGCATAACTTCAGTAAATGCCAAGATGCAAGAAAGTTCATGAATCGAATGACAATAGAAAGGATTTCATGATCAATTTCACAATGAAAGTGACGCTGCACCGTCTGAATCAAAATTGGGGTCGCCCAATTCATAGTCCAACAGGGGGCCCCTCTTTTAAACTAACGGACGGCTTTTTTGATAATTTTTCTAATAAATGCCATTTGTACTCTTTGTTGATTCACTAATTGGTCATCATTCATGTTAACCAATTCTTCTCTATTTTTCTTGTAGGAGATCTGACGGTTCATCGGAAAACAGTGTAGTGTGTGTGTATGTTAATCTGACGTGACAATTACTTCATGATAATTAGTAAGAAAGTTTCAAATGATTTACAAAAATATATTAACATTTATTCTGTGTAGAAGTTGTAACTAAATTATACTTTTTTTCTATTTCCTTGTCGACTGCGTAGAACCACTGACCTTTCATAGATATATCTTTAAACTTTAATAAGTAAAGAATTTTGCAAAATATCTTTAATAATAAATTATCAGTTAAAATCATTTTATATTTGAATATATTAGTTGTAAGAATGTATAATGTACAATAAGTAGCATTTCTCTCTTTTAAAATATAGTTGTTAAATGATAAGAACTAGATGATATTTTTCATAAAAAGACGGTAAGAATTGCAGTGGTTTAAGTCACTCAGCAGTGTGAAAGACGAGGCAAGTACAGAAACAGAGAGGTAAAATATTGAAAAGGTATAATATTGTATTATTGTGGCGGGAGGGACATAAATAAATGCCATTATGAATTATATGTTGAGGTTAGTGTTAAATTGTGAAATGAATAAGAAAAGGATATAGTGAATTGCCTGGAAAGAAATGAGAATGAAAACATTGTGAAGTTTTGAGAATGGAAATAGGGCAATAAGTGAGTGCAGTGAAAAATAGAAAGTGTTGGTTGAAATATGAAAGAAATGAAGGAACTACAAGAGGTCAGCAATAGACATTTTTTTAAAAAATGGAGATGTGAAAAAATGAATGAAAATAAATGGAAAGGGAAAGAATACATGGAAATTGGAATGGAAACAATTGAATAATAGTCAAGGAAATGGAAAGAGCTAGAGGAGAGTTGAATGAAATGAAATTTGAAAGTGAAAATAGTTCATCATGTGTGACCAAAGCGACTGAATTAATAAAGAAGATAATTGGGTTGAGAAAATTTAGATGAAAAAGATAATGAAAGTAATTGGCTTTCTAGACAGATCAACTTTCTGTAGAAATTTTAATTTCCCCATCATAGTTCTGCCATGAAGGGGAAGTGCAGGTATGACAGAATTTTCTACTTCATTCTTATCTAACTTTATCTCGATCTTTACAAAACTTTCTTTCCTATACAAAGTTCTCCTCACATATGACCATTGGCATTGACATATACCAGTTGTGACAAACCTCTCCATCAAAATATTTGATCTGACTAGCTTTTGTAATGACATTGACCAATGAATAAGACTTTACGTACCGGTCATGGCTTTTCCCAATAGTTATTGAATTGGGGAAGCTTTTTTGACTAATTTACTTTAACTACTAGGCCATGCAACCTAAGACCAAAACTTTTTCCCGGTTATTGGTCAGACAGAGACATTTGGCATTTATTGAAGCTCTTTGGCGGTCGTTGATTGGTGGAGATGTGTTAACTTTGTGACTTAACCCTCAGTGTCTATTCTAGGACTTGTTAATGTGGGATTCACGCTATTTTTTCAAGATTGCGCACATTTTGAAACACTTGTGTGAAATCCTGCATCTGAATTCATCAGTTTTTTCTCAAAAAGCATAAAGGTCTAGAAACTTATTTTGTTTACATGAACACGGGAAGTCAAAGGGAGGTAATTGTGAACTTTCACAGTGATCTCCCTTGTTAGTAAAGTTGATTTACAATCTGCCAAAGGGAGGTAATCACTGTGAGGAGTTTGCTAATAAAAGCAATATTTTTCATTGACAACTCCTTTTTTCTATAAAGTTGATAAAAGCTTTTTTAGAAATCTGTTCGCAGCAAAATTCTTGTTCATTATAATTCTAACTCTAACCATAACCCCATAACACTAACTCTTACTGACATAACGCTTTTATTAATAATAATTGTGTAATATGATAAAAATAGCTGCAGACATATTCTAGTTGAGCCGTCCCTGATTTGTTTTCTATGAATAAAAGCTCAATCTAGCTTCCTTTTTATTTTTTTTAGAAAATAAAAAGATTAGCTCTGGCTTGATACTAAACAACATTGAATTTTTTTTTACACAATTACTCTTTTTTACTGGCACCCCTTGTTTTGAAAAACCTATTTTTTAAATAAGGGGGGAAAATTCAACCCGTACTTTTGAATTTTTAGAATAGATACTGAATCCTACGACTTACTGTGACCAACCCAACAACGTACAGTGACTGACTTAAATCCATTCAACATTTCAGAGCTTCAAAGGTTTTGACAATCTCAACACTTCTCCCAATGCTGCCTAGATTTAAAACAGCACACTCCCAGATTTATATTATTTCAACGTGTAATATTTTATAATATGTTATAATGATTTAGTAAAATATTTAGTTTTAATGTTCTTTAGAAAACTTACAAAGTCAGAATTAAGACAATGTTTCCTCAGTTTATGTCTTAGATTTTTATTTGGCAACAGTGTGTAATATTTAATTAATATTAGAGTAAAATAAGTAAATCAATACTATATATTTGCCAATAAAAAAAACAAATTTTGACTTGAATTGAAAAAAAGTATAATTTAAAAAATAATCCTGAATTAAAAAAGACACGGATGTGTGCAGTTTTAACTACTAGCATGTCCCAAGCCATGGTAAAAGCAGAGGGGGAGAAAATAGTCTTGTATTTGAATTGTTTTATTACATTTTAAACACTACATTTTGCCCATCGTGTTCATTACAGAGTGATTGAGGTTTTAATGGGCTTTAATTAAACAGACAACAAAAAGCCAAGAAACTGCTGGAATATTTAACAATATTCAAACTTTCTTTAAAGTGATTTACATCATGTCACTCAGTGTATGCATCCATTTAATACAAGTTAACTGATATAATATAAAGTTTAAAGAACAACACTTGTCAAGCATTATATTGTTGTGGCAAAATAATTTCTGTAACAAAGTTTCTTTTGTTACAGCCACAGATATGCCTCAGAAAAAATATTAACAACAAGTTGTGATAATTATGTTCTTTTTTACATTTGTAGATCTGACCATGATTATTGAAGTGAATGTAATATGTTAGCAAGGATAGCTGTCAATTTATTTGATTCTCTTAAGAAAGACAAGTTTATTATGTAAGCAAAATTTAAAAAAAAATAATTTTGCCAACTATATTGAACATGTTTTTTTTTATAACAAATTTGTTTGTGTATCAACATACACACCAAAATCATTTCATTTGAAAATGCATATAAATAAATTTGACCGATCATGTTTATTCTGTTGACACCAAGTCCATCTGCTTGTCTAGCTCATTAGGGAGAGCATCATTTTCGTAATTCTCAACTCACTAGGAGCTGCTGGTTCCATCCTCTGACATGGCATAATTTCACTATGGCAGTAGATGTTAGCGGGAACTCAGCAAATGTGAGTTTTTCTAAGCTTAAATCCCCCAGTACAAACTAACTTTTACGGTTATTTCTTTACGGTGCACTACTGGTCACAACTGTTAACCTATTGCACCTATTATCGAAATTGTAACTGTAAAAGTTTGTTTGTACCCCCTCATTTAAGCTGGGAAAAACCCAAAATATTCTTTTAATCCGTAGTAAAATATTAGTCTGTTGATCTCAGATATTGTGTTGAGTGGTCATTTGTCTCCCACAGCTGATCCAGAAATCGTTTGAGGTTAGTAGTTGGGTCACTTGTTAAGAAACTAGTCAGTTATCCAGAAAAACCTGTTAGCATGATCAATCTCAAAGATGTGACCAAAACATGTTATGGTAGTCTTACCATAATAGTTATCGAGAAAAAACCTGTTAGAATGATCAACCTCAAAGATGTGACCAAAACATGTTACTGTAGTCTTACCTTAATGCTTTCCCACCAAAACAATTCTAAAGTTGGCCAATACGGAACTTTATTTTCTTAAAATCTTTGGCAATAGATTATAAACACTCGTCCTTTATCACTACAGTGAGTGGTATGTACTTATTTTTGGCTATTAGTGGTTAAAAGATACTGAATACCGAAGAAATCGTGAAAAATAACATACCTGAAATGACCGATTTATTACACTTTTAGCCGATGTTAAAATTTTTATGCCCCCACAAAGTGGGGAGCATAGTGTTACACTTGTCCTTCCGTCCATACGTACGTCTGTCCGTACAAACCAGAGCTACATTATGGGGTTTGATCTATTGTTCTCATAACAATAGATGTCTTTGATGTCATTCATTCCGTTTCTCTTGTGGGGTTATTTTCTGCATTGTGGGGTTAAAAAGAACAAAAAAAATAAAAATAATTCTCTGGTAAGAACGTCTGTACATCCCAAAATTTTGTGAACGCAACTCCTCTTAAACCGGATGGCAGATTTTGCTTAAACTTCCAGGGATGATCAACCTTAATGAGTAGATGGTAGTAAAGGAAGGAATTTTCGCTGCGAACAAATTTAACAGAATTATGGCCCTTTGTTGATTTTTTCACTATATACCATATAGAAATTTTGTGAATGCAACTCTTAAACTGGTTGGCAGATTTTGCTTAAACTTCCAGGGATGAACAACCTTAATGTGTAGATGGAAGTAAAGAAAGGAATTTTTGCTGCGACCAAATTTAAGAGAATTATGGCCTTTTGTTGATTTTTTCACTATATACCATATAGAAATTTTGTGAACGCAACTCCTCTTTAACCGGATGGCAGATTTTAATAAAAACTTCCACATAAAAATCTTACATACAGATATGCATGCTTTTGTTTAGTGTTTACGAGCACATCTGCACAGTGGGTGCATCCGTGTCCTTTGGACTCAGTTTTAGTTTTTGCAGAAAAGCATTACAGTATGACTACCTTAAAGTCAGAGTTAAGTCCAGAAAGATAATATAAATTTGACACAGTGAATACTGGTAAGTTCCAGAATGTTACTTTAAAATATTGGTTCAAATAAGCAATATACTTTGTTAACTATCAATATATAAATGATGATTAACCTTAAAGGCACTCAACTGAGGTCCAATAGCCTAATATAATAAATGATGAAATTCTTTCTAAAATCAACTGGAAAACTTAAATTTGAAACCAATCAATAGATGATATATAATTTAGATATAAATACACATAGTTATATATTGATAATCAACTTTTTTATGCTATTTGTGGCTGATTTGAGTGGAAAGGTTTTCATTTTATGGACCAATTTGCACAATAAAATTGATTATTTCAAGGCTAAAATTTGTAGTGTCAAATAAACTTTGTGTAATCTTTTTCATGAACATCTTGGAATCCAAATTAATTATGAAACATGATATTCTTAAAAAGTAACCCCTACATGTCGCCTTTTTCAAGGTGACACAAAAAGGATATTGAAAATATGCATCAGCAGTTTTCTTACTCTGAATTAATATTTAAAGCTACATGCCTCCAAATGAGTCAAAATAATTCATGATAATCAAGCTTGAGAAACAAACAAACATGTACTATGATTTTTAGAAAAGTAAAAAGCATCAAGATTCAAGTAATAATTTATATGTGTGCAATTAATGACTGATTTTATTGTAATTTTTACCATATTTCTTTTGTGTTGCTTACATTGCAGCATTTAAAGAGCTATATTTTGATGGGTTTTTTTAACTTTTTTTTTGGTAACTTACATGTCTGTGTCACTGAAGTTCTGAACCGTGACATCTGCACTCTTTGTCCACTTAATAATGTTTAATTTTGAAATACATTTTCATGAAAATTTGCATAAATCTGGAGGCAAGCTGCTTTAAGAATAGAAACTCCTTCCTTTAAGAGCAGAAATTCTCAGAATTTCACAGGGGTTTAAGTTTGCAAGAAACATATTTAAAGATAAAAGTAAAATATTAAGCAGGGGTCTGTTTTAGAGCCTAAAAGTAAAATATTTATAATTATTTCTTTTTCATGTATATTCTATAATAAGGAACCCGGGAATGGGACCACCAATTGCGGCTTATATTTCCTGTCCTGTAACGGCTTTTAAAAATGTTTCTCACATCACATTTCTCTTATGCCCAAGATTAAAAAAAAAACATTCCAGATTTGCTACAATATTGGTCTATGTTAGAATGTTTTTTGGCAGGAAAGCGTTACAATAAGACCTTCAAATTGCAAAAAAATCATTAAATTTTGAAATTCCAACTTAGAGCATTTTGGCACTGAAAATGGAAACAATGTAAGAGTTAATAAAGAAACACACTTGAATTGAATTGAAAATAGATTTTTTGAGTGATACATGTCCTATTTTTTGAACTTACCTTTATCATGTTTTGTTCACTTTTAACTCTTCTAATAGGAAATAACCCATTTGCTACAGTATTGGCCGATGTTAGAATTTTTTTGGTGGTACAGAAATTTACAGTAAAACTACCTTAAGGAATTTCAAATAAAAAACCACTAACTGATGAAGAAATAATACAAATAATTATTTATCCAGTAAAAAGATAATTTTTTTTAAAATTAATAACAGCCTGGTAACAGCATTGAACCTTCAAATGATTTTATTTCTCGACATGCAGGAGGTGGCGCATTCCCCTCCCACCCCCACACATATTACATATGTATTGCACTTTAAATAAAATCCTGGGGAACTCCTTGCTCATAGAATAGAAAGCATGTGTGAAAGCATGACACAAGTTGAACTACACAAACTGTGTCATTTTAAAATCTCAAAGTACCCTTTACACCAACTCTAAAAAAATATAAATAAAGGTATAAAGGTCGAATACTCTTAAAATGTGTTTTCTCCTACGCTATCATCAATCAATGGATTTTTAATGCTTCTTTGTTTTTATTCAGATGGTAATGCAGGAAAAAAAATTGATCCTTAAATATTTTACCATTTTAGTTTTGATTTGCACAGAGGCCACCATTTTATCTACTGATGTCTCAGGACTTGATCAAGCATTCTTAGACTCCACTCAGATTTTTTGACATGATGGGACAGGCAATAATTTTTCAAGATTAATGTTTCATTTGATGTATGTTTATTTCAATAACTTTTCTGCAAAATTGCCGATTATTTGCTCCCTTTTTTTCCCAATTTTCACAAATTACCCAAAACCGAAAAGCGTTATAACACTTTTCACTCAAATTAGGGTAAGAATATCACATAAAATACAATTTTCAATATATTTTGGTGTTATTTAGTAATCATTTTTTGCATATCTTTCTGTTTTAAGGGCCGAAGCCCAATTATGTTAGAAATGATATTCATAGCTTATCTTTTTAGGCTTTTGGGGTTACTTCAACATGTATTTATATTGTACATTTTTGTGTGTGTTAATAAATGCTGTCCTGTTTCTTAGTCTTTGTTAAACTAAGAATATTAATAAATAATTTCTTTTGAATAAACATGAATATTGATAGTACATTAAGGGTATGATTTTTATACACCCATTTGTAAAAAAGAACATAATTGAGCCGCGTCACGACAAAACCAACATAGTGGGTTTGGCGAAACAGCGACCGCAGCTGGATCAGCGTGGCACAGTCTCACAGAAAGCATTGGTAAGCGACAGTCAGGACTGCAACTGCACGGATGCGCAGGCTGGTCTGGATCCATGCTGGTTGCAAACCCATCATGTTGGTTTTGTCGTGACACGTCGGCTTATATTATTCTTTTTATTCTCTATTTTATGATAAGCTGATTGATATGTTAATATTTGTATAATGCTTTAAGTAGCAAAATAGCTTTAGTAACAAAGACTCAAGTTCTATGAACAAAAGTTTACAACAATTTGTTAAAATTGTTTCTCCCAAAGACAGTTTTCACTATGAATTATAAATCAAATATTATATTTTACAGGACTGATGCTTGCTGGACAAGTTGTTAAACATTTGATAGAGAATCTCCATGTGAATTGATACGGTGACATTTAACATTGTAGTTCTATGGCAACTGATTGATACAGAGTTTTGTGCTGGGCAGTGCCGTGTGGGGGACGGATAGATTTAGCATGTTGATTGATGTGTTGCATGCAAAAAAAGATATGATAGAACATATTAAGACATTGTTTATGATTGGTAAAGACTTTTTCTAAAGTTTTTAGCTTGACTATTCACAGAATAATCGAGCTTATGCAGTCTCCCCTTTGTCGGCGTCGGTGTCGGCGTCCTTGTGGTTAAGTTTTTGCGTGCAAGCTGGTATCTCCATAGCTTCACTTCACTCACTTGTTCTCTGTGATTATCTCACATGATTTGCACAAGTCCCATAACTCTGATTTACTTTTTTACATAATTATGCCCCTTTTTCGACTAAGAAATTCTTGGTTAAGTTTTTGCATGCAAGCTGGTATCTCCATAACTACTGAAGGGAATGGATTAACCTTCACACACTTGTTTTCTGTGATTATCTAACATGATTGGAATAAGTCCCATAACTCTGATTTGCTTTTTTGCATAATTATGCCCCTTTTTCGACTTAGAAATTCTTGGTTCAGTTTTTGCGTGCAAGCTGGTATCTCCATAACTACTGAAGGGAATGGCTTGAAACTTCACACACTAAGTCTTGTTCTCTGTAATTATCTAACATGATTGGCACAAGCCCAATTACTCTGATTTGCTTTTTTGCATAATTATGCCCCTTTTTCTTCTTAGAAATTCTTGGTTAAGCAAATATCTCCATAACTACTGAAGGGTTTGTGCCTTTTTTTTGAACAATTTTATGCATTTTATAATTATAAAGCAGTGATTAACTCAATAAAACATCTTAATACCAAGCCTTTGTACCTTTTCGGACAATTTTATGTATTCATATAGGTAAGCATTATTATACTCAATGAAACACACTTGTGACAATTTTTCGAATAGTTGAGCGTTACTGTCCTCCGACAGTTCTTGTTATAAAAGACTATTGATATTATATTAGCTTGTTGATATAAGATCACCTTCTTAGCCAAATTATGTTCTACCACAGGGCAGCTGTAACATAAGGAAAATGGGGCCAATACATAAATGAAACATTTTTTATTGTTTGAGAAAATGGTCGGATTGTAAGAAGTTTTAAACTCTGGGGTATTTTTAACTTGTTTTAAAACATCATTTCTGTAATAGTTGCATTGAAATTAAAAATGAAAATTTATTTGAAACATAAATGTTGTTTTTAGTCCATTCTCGGTTCAACCAGAGGTGACTACTAGGTGTATTACCCTCTGTCCTTCTGTATGTCCGTCCATCCACAAACTGGCCGGATCCGGTGGTGGTGCAAAAAGTACTGAAAACACTTGAATGAAGCTTGAAATATAGGTAAATGGCAGGCTAGAATTATGAACATCTTCTTTTCTTTCTATTTTGAAAGATTTGGTTGATATGGAAACAAATAGACTTAAAATATGGCAATTATAACAAAATTTGTGATCACTCAAAAGTACTGAAAATATTTTTATGAAACTTAAAATATGAAAAGATGGCATAATGACCGTATGAAGATTATGCATGTCAAAACTTTTGCACCAAATTTATAAGATTTACCCCACTTGAACTTGCAATTTTCTTTAAAAAATGTTGTTGCCTATTTGTACAATTTCCTTATTTCTAAACACCACCCACTTCATATCTGGCATTATGTCTTTTGTTCTAGCACCTTTATAATATCAGAATTATCATCCTTAATTTTTCATTTTGAATTTATTTGAAAATTGTTAGATATTTTTTTTATTTTCTTTTTGTTACTAGACTATTAATGGTATATTGTACTTTCCATGGCAAAGTCATGTGGTATTTTGGGACGAAGTTCTATGTTACAAGAAATAAACTTTACTTATATAGCTATATATATTTGAAAGTTGTTATATTTTTCACTTTCTTCTTTGATTCTATATACATTGTATATGGTATCTACTTGAGACTTCATGTATGACAATGTTCATAAGTCTAGCATCTTTATTTCAATAGTTATTATACAAACGACAAAACCTGGATATTTAGTTTGAAAGTATATACTCAGTGTTGTAAATTAATAAAATTGACATAACATGAGTGATATTTTATATTGACTTCAATATTTGTCCTCAGACATTTGTATTGAGGCTTGTCTTCTGGCTAATACAAATATCTTTACCTTGTAAAAGGGACTCAACTGAGTTTTTTTGACATTACAGAAGTGACAATCATTTTTTTTTCGAGATTATTACTCATTTTCATGTAGTTCCATACCAACAACTTCTGTTCATAAGCTTGATCCAATTTTCCAGAAAAGCTATTCTATTTGTGAAAAAATTACCCCAAAAATGAAAAGCGTTCAAAATCGGAAAAGGAATAGCAAAAACATGATTTTCAATGTATTTCTGAGTATATTATTATTTAACTTTTGTTTTAAGTGCCCCAGTTGATTTATGTGAGAAATTAAATTTTTATGTTTTTAGGCTTTTGGAGCTCAATGGAGTCTCTTTAAATGATCCAGTTAAAAGTCATAATTTATACATCTACTGTTATTGTATTGATTTTCAAGTTTATCTGTTTGGAAGAAAAAGTCAAGCTGATCATAGCTGCCAGATTGTTCTCATTGTACTAAACACTTGCCCATTATTCAAATATTTTAAAAGGTATCAAAATGAAGCTGTAAACAACATTGAATTTTTGGTTAATTTACTACATACTTTAGCCTTCTTATCTTAGATAACATATTAGAAAAAACACATCGTTATACACTTTTCAAGGGGAAAAACTCTTCTGTGCTTATACTTTCCTAAAGGGGATTACTCTCCCTTTTTACACAGATAAAATAAATGAATTTGAAAATCAACTATTTGTGATACATGAATGTTTCATTTGAAATAAGATTGTTGATTTGTTAATAAAAGGCCTAATTAAGCAGGCACAACAAAATTAGCTGTTGTTTATTGTTGAATTGTCAGAAGAGTCGAGTCAATTGTTTCACCTTGGTTACATTCGGAAAGGTTTTGGAGATTTAGACCCTTCACCTGCTGAAAACTGAAAGTGAAGAGGCAGGCTCCATCACTGAGATTTAAAGATCAAGATCAGGATCAAATTAAAAAATCTTGAATATTTTCCATTGTTTATCCTCATTAATATTAACTTGATAAAATTGAACTTTAGATTGCATGATTATAAATTTTCAGAATAAATTTATGGTTATTTAACAAGATTTAGGCAATTTACAGTTGATCAAAATATTGTTCCTGATCCTAAAATTGATCCTTAATATTTTGATCCGATGACATTTGTTATTTGTCGATATCTTCTCAGAAAGGCTTGTTTTTGTGCAAATTAGCAAATTTTTACACTGTTTATATACCATTCAATTTTAGGACAATACGATCAATTTAAGTTCTATAAAATAATTGAAAGAAAACCAGGATCATTTGGTCGTGAACAGAAGGCCGACCGGACCATCTATGCAATGAAACCATGACAATGATTGAAATCCCTTCCAACTTTGAAGGAAGGACTGCTTTAAATACAAAACAGTATAAGGGTTTGGTTATTAAAATATATTGGCATACAATTAAGTCCTCACACGACTAAATGATTCCTTTTTAGGAATGGGGAAAGACTGAATTAATTTAACAAGTAGAATAAAAATATTTCATGCGACCCTTTGGCGAACATGTTATTTTATTCATCGAGTTTAATAAATTTATCACATACCAAAAATAAAGACTCCTCGGACCAATGCAAATACTTAAAGGGAAACAGATCTGCTGTGCCAATTTGCTTTCATTTTGGATTATTTTGGATTAAGAATTTGACATTTAGGAAAAAAGGTGCGTTATAGTTTCATATCGTGCTTTGATTGAACAATTATTACAAATAATATTTTAATTTTATCATATTTAAATACGCAATACAAAGAAATAGTCATTCACTCTGAATTTAGTGTGTTTTACTCGTGAGAGTTATACCCAAACAGTGCAATCAGATCTCTTCCGAGTTTCATTTGATGACAGTTTGGGCTTGAATATTTCTTGCTACGTATAATCAGCGAAGGTGCCAGTGTTGTTTTCTTAAAGAGTATTAAAATTTTTATTTATCTAAGATTTGACACCAAGATTGTTAAGATCGGTGAAAAATTGATGAATATATGCGCTGATAATTGAGATGCTAGTGATATTTCTATGCAAAATGAAAGTAGAGTAAAATACCTTTATAATTGTTTAGAGTCATAATTTTTTTTCATAAAATTTATTTTTGTCAATACTTATGATATTTGGATGATGTTTAAGGGTTTTGGGTTGTAGAGGGGGAACGGGGGTATAGTGTAAGTCATGGCCACCCGACGTTCACCTTTGTGCTAAACGAACATTTATAAAGTAAAACATGCGAATTCAGATCAAGCAAAATGTTGATAACTTATGGTTCTGGTCAAGAATCAGACAGGAAAGTTAATCATCGACATGCAGCCTCATTCTTAACCACTTGTCTAAACTTATTTTCTCTGGTTAAAATTTAAAACAAGAGCCGATAGAACCGGGTGAAGCTCCCCGAATAGGTTTTGGACACAGGAAGGTATACCTCTTGTAGTGTCAGAGTATAATTATGTCACAGACAAAGTTCAAAGTGTAGAAACAACCCAAATGAAGTTATGGGCTGGACACGATTTTGCTGTGAACTTGACCTTCAAGGTAGCGAACTACATATTGCGCGCGAAACATCGTCTCAATATGGCGATCATTTCTGTGAAATAGTTGTAAAATCCGATTTCAAATTGTTATGGGCCGGACATGATTTTGCTGCAAGGTCATGCTGTGAACTTGACCTTCAAGGAAGCGACCCAGTTGTTGCGCGCGACACGTCTAAATATGGTGATCGTTTCTGTGAAACAGTTGTAAAATCCGACTTCAAATAACGAAGTTATGGGCCGGACACGAATTCGGGACATATGTTCGTACGGACGGACTGACGGATGGATTGACAACCCGGCGACTATAAGCTCCCCCGAATTTTTCAGGGAGCGTAATAAAATAGAACATACCTTAAACATATGGGTCAAACACAATACGTTTATGCTTAAACTGATTCTCTTCTCTAAAAATGTTTAGTATAAAACTGATATCGGATCAAAATGAGGCGTTCTTTTTTTAAAATCCTTTTTTTACTTGGTTTTCAATATTTTTGGTATATCCCGGCAGTTGGTCAAAGTAACTAGCTTTCCTTAGTTTAAACATATTTTATTTCTCAGAATATATACACATGTTACAATTTACAATATACAGAGAGCAATTCATACATTCTTTAAAAAACAGGATTAGAACAAGTGACAGCCTACAAATTCTACATGATTTATGAATCAGCTGCGAGAGACAAATAATCATTAGATTCGATGTCGATAATTTACTCTCAAAACAATTTCAACTAGCCCGATGATTGCGACGAAGATCGAACCAGGGACCTCTGGATTACCAATCTGATGTTCTCCCTATTGGATGATGAGATAAGTACATGTTACAGTATCATATAATATCTTAACGTACATAAATAGAAATAATTTTACAATCAGAGAGATAAATTATCATTTTTAGCTTTGTCCATTTTCTCGATTAGAGTTGAGAAGAAACACTCATGTACTTCATAACATTCTCGAGCTTGTAGGAGAGGATTCCGACCAACCAGTAAAGTCTTGAACTTTCTGTAGCGTACACAGTTAGGTGTCAATGATGACAGTTTGAAATAAAAAAGAAATTACATGTAATATTACGATAGATTGTTTGACAACTACAGAAGGAAACAACCAAAGTCTTGGGTTTTGTATCAATTTCAATGTATCAGCCTGATTGCTTTAGATCGATAAGTCAAGTCATGAGGTAGCCTAAATATTAATAATTATAATAATGATAATAATAATAATAATAATAATAATAATAACATGATATATAATAACATTTTAAAAGAAATTTGCTTTATATTAAATACGTCAATGAAAGTATAAAGACATTAATTAATTTCAGGATTACATATTTTCAATGGTTTATTGGTGCAGCTATAATCCTTAACATTTTTCCTGGTTTTATATCTATGAATAATAAAATGACTTAATTGTGAAATTGTTTAGGACATGATGTGCCACAGAAAGGTTCGTATCATACATTGTGTAGACTTATCAAATTTAACATAGTCACATACTAAGGAGCAAATAAATACAGGTCTTATTGTTGTTGTTTTTAAAGTAAACTTTTACCTTCATAAATCCATCAAGGTCACTTAATTCCAATTGTCCATTGCCATCCGAATCTAAATCAAAAGTTTTGTAATTTCATCAGAAGTTATAACACATTGATTTAGTCGCGATTGTTAAATATGGCTGTTGCAATAATCGTTTTACTTGTTGCTCTAAACTTCTTAAATACGAGTTGAAACGCATATATTAAGGATAGATAAGATAATTCTGGATCGAGAACAATAAGGTATTCATGTAAACTTGTAAATAAATGAGTATTGTGATCGAAAACCCGAATCATAGGGGACTGGGGCAAATCGAGTAATGGAATGATTTGATTTATCTCTCTGAATGTGTCGTCACGACATGGTGTTACTGTAGTTGTCATTGGTTTCGGACCGTCATAACTACGGAATCCGTTAGGGCCATCGCCTATGAATGGTTTGATCTGAAACGCGATACTCGACAGTACGATGGTGAAAACGCGAAATCACGAAACTACGATGGTGAAAACGCGACAGTACGATGGTGAAAACACGATAGTTTATCGCGTTTTCATCATCGTAGTATCGTACTGTCGCGATTTCATCATCGTACTATCGCGTTTTCATCATCGTGCTTTCGCGTTTTCACCATCGTAGTTTCGTGATTTCGCGTTTTCACCATCGTACTATCGACTATCGCGTTTTAGATCAACACATTCATAGGCGATAGCCCTAACGGCATTTAAGTACATAACACGATAAGACAGTATATATGAATTAGTTATGAGTCGTCAGGACATTATACTTCAGTTGAAATTGGTTATGAACGTCACAATCAAATACTTGATTCCGAATTGGTAATTGGTCGTCACGACATGCTTCTTTATTTGGAATTGGATATATGTTGTCACGACATGATACAATATTTGGAATTGGTCGTCACGACATGCTTCTTTATTTGGAATTCGCTATATGTTGTCAATACATGATACAATATTTGGAATTGGTCGTCACGACATGATACTATAGTTAGAATCGCTAATGAGTTGCCACTATTTCATACAATATTTGCAAATAATTTTGAGTCGTTATAAGTAGAAGCAAAAAGTCACACTGACCAAAGAAGTTGAAGTAGTATTCAAGTTTTTCTTTCTGGAACGGAAATAATGACATCTTCCTGTAAATTTCCAATCTTTCTGACCCGCTGATCGACGGAAAATACCCTTTCACAAAGATAAACATTTTTTAATTTCATATACCGAAAGTAGAATAAGAAACGTATTTTTATTACAACACATTTAACCGAAGTGTTCGCTGATTAAAAGCATTTAGACACAAAGATCTGTAATTTTACTATCATAATTTATAAACAAAGCAACATACTCTATAGACAGAAAGAGAAATAAAACAAAGCGATAAGATATATATTTTATGGAGTATAGAATAAATAATTTTAGTATTGATGGACATTTTAAAAAAGAAAAGAGATATTAAAGAAAAAGTACATTTCTTCTGTGTGAGATTTTCCTTGTTAGCCAAGTATATATTTCGTGTTCAAATGCTTACTGTTTCAAATGTTTACATATAAACTGAACGAAATTCTCGTGGTTTTCATTGAGACGCGATTACGGAACCGTATCGAAACAGCATATTGCACGTGCAACAACCTAGTGTTTGCATAAATACGGTAAATGTCTATACAGATGATTCTTTACTTTAATTTTATATGTTTAATATTTCATTATTATAATATGGTTAAATGGTTTTATCATGCAAATCAATGATATGATGACATACACTTTAAAACTTTTATATTTTTAAAAGATTAATATATCGCATCATATTATCTGTTTTACGATTTATTTAAATTAGGGATTATGTTAATTAAAGAAAAGAAAGTGTGTGAAATAACAAAAATAAATAGAGATCTTAAAACGTTAATCACTAATGACACGAGAAATTCAATAGAAAATAGAAATTCTTAAAGAATTTTTTTTAAACGGCACAATTTAAAATGTTGCAGGATCGGTCTGCTCTTAGACGGTGAGGTACTGTCTACACCCCTTAACACTGGATTAGGTAAGTATGAAAGGGGTGAAACTAAATGAAACATCCATCATGTATAAAAATCAAAGCACAGAAAGCGCAGAATTTGTTTGGGTCTCAGAAAGGTGAAGGTTGTGAGATTATAAACCAATTTGTTTTTGTATAGTGCCACCAATGCTTTCCAGTGTTTTAACTTTAGTAAATTGGCTATAATACTAATTGCAACACTGATAGTCAATTCAATGTTTATTTGACTTAAAAAAAAGAGTTGCCTCAACTGGGATTTGAACTCCAGACCTCTCGATCCATAAGAGAGCGCGCAAACCCCTCGGCCACGGTGAAGGTTACTGGCCTGAAGAAAACCATATTATTCTTAATTAGGGTTTGTAACTCTTATTATTTCGACGTTTAACACAGATGTAAATAATCATGGAGCTTACTGTAAGCATGTATATCTATAAAGAATGAAACAATATTAGAAATCTTCGACCATTCGGGAACTACTTTGCTTGAAAATTAATGCGCCTGTCATTTGACAATCTTTACGCATTGATCTCCCCTGAATTTTTCGGCGTTAGTGTACATATAAAGGGAAGTAACCGCTTCAAAAAAGTGGACTACTTTAGGCATTTACAATTAACAGCATTAGGCTCTGAAATTTCGCTACCATTATTTGTTTGGTCTGACGACCCAAACAAATAAAAACTAATCCACATATCCATTATATCAGTCTTGTTTAAGCTATCAAGCCCTTAATCTGAAAAAAGATACTATGGAACAACATTTTAAATTAAACAGAATCATCCCTGACGTCGAAAAAAAAACATGTATAAAGTCAAAATACCGGTAAAAAAGAGAGAAAAAAAAAGAATCTCTAACGAGCGCACGAAACGGCAAAATTGATGTCCATAAAACTTTGCAATAGATTATACTAAGTCTTCAGAAATGTAGCACATTCAAGGTAAATATTCTTATTGTTATCATTTTTGTTGTTGTTTATAATAGTCCTAGAGCTGAAAGTGTATGGTTCATCATTTTACATTGTGAGCTTTGTTGTCTTTCACTTTGGACCCACTTATTGAAAATAAACATGGCTGAGAAAGCGGAATCACCTTAATTGAAATTCATCATTTAACCTGAAATGTTAAAATACATATGTATTGAATTTAAAAACATCTGCAGCTGTGTTTATATGACGCTTATTATAGGAAGTACATATACTATACATTATAATAATGATGAAGATGATGTTGTTGGTGCTGATGTTGTTTATTTTTTGTTACTGATAATGAAGCAAATCCAAAAGAGGAACAACTTTTGCAATTTCTAGTTTGCAATAATTCTTAGTATGTGTTTTGTCATTGAAATAAATACATGTATATTTTAGTACCTTTAAATTATTATTATATCATCTGGCGAGATAAAATTACATAAAAAGCATGTTATTGGCGTACGTAACAGCTGAGGAAGATCAAAGACAAATCGCCGCATCATGCGATAATGCAAAATCAAAGATAATGGACTTGAAGAATTGCTGTATAAGTGTGAAGAGGGATCAACGCCCATCACTCCAAACATTCATACACTGAATCGATAATGAATTAATTTTCATCGTTAAAATAATAAAATCTTTATAAAACTCTATTTCAATTAATATTTATTATTTATGATTTTATTTACGTGTTTAAGTATTATTTGACTCAATTAAATTAAATAAACGAATGATTAACCAGGGATATAAACGTAATTCCAATCAAATAATAAAATAAATCAAATTTATTCATCTCAGTACATCATACATCATACAAACATGAGTTTTATATACAGTTATTATTTGTAAAAACAACACTACATAGCATATCTTTTACTACCACAATACACAAATAATTATGTTAAATATGTATTGTTTAAAAGCTTTTCTTTTTCTCGATCAGTATGAAATTCAACATTTTAAATGTAACGATTCTGCAACATAATATATATCTATGGTCAACAAATTAACTTTTATAATCAGCTGATATCAAATTATGTGACATGTCAATAGTTAAATACTTATCAAAATCACTGATGAAGTCAACAATAATCATTTAGTAACTACATGTTGTACAAATCTTACACTTGTCTGTCCACATGTACCGAAATATTGTTTTTCCTTTTCTTGTCATTGAATTAAAAGCGGTATGCAACATTTGCTTATTACATGTATATTTAAGGATAAGTCAAAATAACATTATTTTCTTTGCATACCTAAAAATGTAACATAGGGTTTACGATTCTTCAAAGCAGAGTTATCAATTAAATTCAAAATTGAGATACTTATTGGAGATGTAAATATGTAATTGAAAGGTTGTTCTTTAACATGGTATATAAATGATCAACATTTATCGCACATTTGAATTTTACAAAAATGATATCTACTTTCAGTATGCATTTTTCTAAAATAATATTTATTTAGATATCCATAATATATCAAATTTGATTACAAGATGTATTTTTGTATTGAATGTGTTCCTAATAATTTAATGTGTAGAACTATCAATGAATGTACCACATTGAAGCTAATATTCACATTCAAAACATACTATGCAATAATCTTTTTCACGTTGAATACTTTTATTGTATCATTTGAACGAAACCCCTGCTCAGAAGAACAGCTTACATATAATTTGTGATTTCTTTCACTGTATGTTATAGCCCGTTGATATGAAATGTTTATTTTCTCTAATCCTGTGATATTACATTTCTTAAAGATGCTTGATAATCTGACAATTTTGTTACTGTTGTAGAAGCAAACTAACAACGTGCCATCTTCGAGCTCCTGTATTCCATAAGGGCAAACATATCCTTGATCCGTGAAGCTTGCTACAACATTACCATACCAGTCTATCTTCATGCACTTTCCTTTACCTTCAAGGACGAAGTAATCAGACACATACATGAACTTCTCATCACTGCTGATAGCAATCTTTCTTGGTCCATAAAACAAGCCAGGAGTACAAAACACCTGTATCAATTGCCCATCTAAACCCAGAATAACCAGCTTCCATGGATTAATATTACAGCCTACTACTAGCATTCCCTGACAATAAGCTACACAATAACACGATTCTCCGACATTTATACGACGATCTAAAGACAAACTTGTATCTTTATAAGACATTACCTGGATACATTTTTCATCAGGTAATGTGACAGCAAGTTTATTTTGTGGAAGTTTTATAACATTTTCTGGTGATGAAGACAAAGTTTTCTCTGACAGCAGCGTCCCTGTGCCTACATCTATCGTTTTAATTTTTTTATTACCGTAGTCAGCAATGATCATTTGCGTTGCAGAAACCACAACCATCCCCGAGACACAACTTCGTTCTTTATCAGAAGGAAAAGTCATGTTGTGCGATGTTTCATATTTCACACCTATTTCAGTATATTCTGATCGTTTTCTGTATGTTGAAATTGTTCCAAAGTTGTTCTCACCTTTCAGCTGATATAGTAACCTTTCGTTCCGATCAAATTGAATTTCGTGAAATGTCATGTTATCTTGGACAATCTGTATTTCTTCACTTTCCAGTGTCATCATACGAGGTGTGACTTTCTTCATTTCAATGAAAAGCTTAATCTGCTT
The DNA here is from genome assembly GCF_026571515.1 of Ruditapes philippinarum. NCBI lineage: Eukaryota > Metazoa > Mollusca > Bivalvia > Venerida > Veneridae > Ruditapes > Ruditapes philippinarum. The sequence goes on from NW_026855372.1 coordinate 23,581, forward strand.
TTTTCTTTTATGCAGGTCATTAAGAATTGACTCTGAACATTTAATTTCCTCGGCAATTTTTTTACTAGCAACCTTCATATTCTCGATTTTGTACTTTGCTGTGTTAACAACAGCTTCAACTTCTGTCATCATCATCGCTTCCAACTGATCTAAACGGTCGTTTATTTCCTTCCTAAAGATCCGTATGTCCTCAACAACTTTCCCACGTTTTTGTTCTAGTTGCTTTGTAGCAGCTGAAGCCTTCATAATGTTATATTCACATTTCTTGGCTAAATCTTTCATCTTCTTGTTCAAATCTATCAACTCGCCAGATATGTTACCAGAAACATCAGGAATATAGTCAACTTTACATTGTTTGTGTTCACGTGTAACACAGACATAACATGCTACAGTTTTGTGATTGTTACAATAGAACTCCAGTGGTTTATCCCTATGGTTGGTACAGCTGTCAGTAATGACGTCTGCATTTACACCAACGGTCGTTTGTTGTGTAGGCATATCGTCTTTTTCAAGCAGTACGTGGTGTCTTGATGGCGTTGACTTTCTATGATGTTGAAAACAAGTTTGGCAAAGATGTTCCTGGCAGTCCTGACAAAATCCGTAAGCTTGTTCCTTTAATCCATCTTTGTCACAAGGAATACAGTACAGGTTAAAGTTTGCCATCGATTTCGAAGTTACCTTTCCCGACACTTCCATTTTCTTAAATGAAAAGAAATTAAAAAATCAACTTCCCGCCAACCACATATTAAACGAAATTACGTATTAAATATAAATGAACAATTACAAACACATCACAATGGAAATATTTGTGTTCTCTTGTATCATATACAAGACACTTTGTAAGAATATTTGAAATGCGTTGTGTATATTGTAAATGGACACACACGCGCGCGCGTACGCATATATATTTTGGGGAAGTAAATATGTTTAAACTAAACCTTTATTCCTAATATTAAATAAACCGTATCTATTGTTTGTTCCTGTGTGTGTGATTAATTCATTATCTAAGTGTGTATTTCCCAACGCTATCTCGAAAGAACTTAGTTTGCAAGCTTAAACACGTCACATATTTATCAGCTAGTGTCCCATTTATTGTAAAGTTTAAAGGGAGACACAGGAAAAATTTTAATTTCTTCGTTTTGAATTTTTCATTCATTATTCTGTAAATGTCCTCAAAATGAATGCACTAAACTGTCACAGGAACAAAACTTTTCACTTTATAAAAAAACTAGAACCCCGCGAGTCGGATGTGTCGCCTTGTGAACAATATAGTTTAGGAGAAATGGCCAGGAAAAAAATGAAATATGAAAACTAACAAAGGTTAATAACTCAAAATATATTAAGTGCAGAGCAACAGTTTCTATGTACTGCACTTCTTATCAAGATCTATCATTCTATGAAGTTTCAAGTCAATATCTTTTATAAGTTATGAGAAATAGCCTGGACAAAAATAAAGTATGAAAATTAATAAAGGGTAATAACTCACAAATAAGAAGTGCAGAGTACCGGTTCTTAAACACTGCACTTTTTCTTAATGAGATCTATCATCCTATGAAGTTTCATGTCCATAGCTTTCATACTTGGGGAGAAATGACCGGGACAAAGTATGAAAATTAACAAAGGGCAATAACTCAAAAAATAAGATATGCAGAGTACTGGTTCTTGTGCACTGCACTTCTTCTTAATGAGATCTATTATCCTATGAAGTTTCAAGTCCATAGCTTTTATACTTTCGGAGAAATGGCCCGGACAAAAATAAAGTATGAAAATTAACAAAGGGCAATAACTCAAAAAGTAAGAAATGCAGAGTAACACTTCTTGTGCACTGCACTTCTTCTTAATGAGATCTATCATCCTATAAAGTTTCAAGTCCATAGCTTTTACACTTTAGGAGAAATGGCCTGGACAAAAATAAAGTATGAAAATTAACAAAGGGCAATAACTCAAAAACTAAGAAATGCAGAGTACCAGTTTTTATGCACTGCACTTTTTCTGAACGAGATCTATCATCCTATGAAGTTTCAAGACCATAGCTTTTATACTTTAGGAGAAATGGCCTGGACAAAAATAAAGTATGAAAATTAACAAAGGGCAATAACTCAAAAAATAAGAAATGCAGAGTACCGGTCCTTGTGCACTGCACTTCTTCTTAATGAGATCTATCATCCTATGAAGTTTCAAGTCCATAGCTTTTATAGTTGAAGAGAAATGGCCCGGACAAAATTAAAGTATGAAAATTAACAAAGGGCAATAACTCAAAAAATAAGAAATGCAGAGTACCGGTTCTTGTGCACTGCACTTCTTCTTAATGAGATCTATCATCCTATGAAGTTTCAAGTCCATAGCTTTTATAGTTGAAGAGAAATGGCCCGGACAAAATTAAAGTATGAAAATTAACAAAGGGCAATAACTCAAAAATTAAGAAGTGCAGAGTACCGGTCCTTGTGCACTGCACTTCGGGTTATTGAAGAAGCTTGCATACCAAGTTTGAAGTCAATCAGACTTAAAGTGACTGAGTTATGCTCCGGACAAGCTTTAGGGGACGCCGACGCCGCCGCCGCCGACACCGCCGACAAAAGTAATCCCTATATGTCACCTTTTCAAGGCGACACAATAAAATGGCGCTTTCCTATCTTCACCCACGCGGGTCAGGTTAGAGCGTTAAGATTTCACAATAGTTGTCACAGTGCACTCTAGAAACGTAAAAGAACATGTCAAATGAATGACTTAGACTTGTTTCAATCATACAATATCCAACAATATATGTTATTGTAACTTCCAAGGTTTGTTCATGTTACATGAATTGTTTTAAAACAACTTGGTGATTATGTCGGTGTCTAAATTTTGTTCAACATGCACAGATATATTTACGCTATACAGAATTTATACAGAAATACATGCTTGGGCTTTATAAATGTCGTTATAGCGTGATTGGAGTACATTGGATCATTTTAATATTGCCTGAGTATCCCTTTAACATTTTAACTTATTTATTTATTCATCTTGGATATTTCATTGAACTTTCATTGTAAACGTTAAATTCAGTATTAATTAAAAAATGTTTTTCAAGTAAAGTAACCCGGTTTTTATTTTTTATTTACGAAAACTAAGTCACGTGATATGATTTTCAGTTGTTTAACAAAATCACAGGTAAAAGGGAACGGGGGTATAGTGTAAGTCATGGCCACGCAACGTTTACCTGTGAACAAAATCACATAAACGTATCTTTTAATTAATATTAATGCTCGTATGACTATTTATCTTCAAAAGTAAACACATCGTGCTTAAACATAAATATTTTGCAATATTATACTGAAAAGCTGAAAATCTCACCTTTCTATCAGTCCGTCATAACCCGAACTTTGGATCGCGGAAGTTTGTATTCTAGTTCTCAGGGGGCTACACAGTGAGATTATCGCCCTTGAAAGCATAAACTCTATTATAAATCCTTTTGAGTACAGTGTTGCATAAAATAACTGCTCTTTAAGTTGAAAATAAACATATTTTGTAACGTTTACAAAAGGGTTAACTTAAAGAAAGTGTGTCTTCATTTGAATTATTATTTATAAGAAACATTTGTACGTACATGTGTACATAATATATGCCTGTCATTGAGACTTCCTCATACAGGTAATTAGTATGCAATGGGATATAAATAAAAAGAAGTAAATGAATCAAAGGTTAATTTAAATTTTACGCATTTAATAATTTCAAAAAATAACTATGTACCCTGTTACGGGTATTTCTTATTCATCCATGATTAAAGTCCACAGTTATTTAAAATAAATCAGGGAAGCAAATTAAATGGTATTTTTGATGCAAGATCAACGATTTGTATGACCTGTATAAGACTTATCTTGGCAAAGTTATGTAACAATACATATATATACAATCTCATTGGTTTTAAATTTCAAAATTTTTTACTCTATGAAAATCTATAAGTTGAAACAGGACCACAAAATAGGGCAACTTCTGACTCCAGGGACATTTATATACGAAGGCAAGAAGATTAAAATTTGTATTCATAAGAACATAAGTTCTTAGTATCAGAATTCCAGTGTGGGTAAATTTTGACCTAAGGACTTATCCATGTTATTAACCATAAATCAAAGCTCTGGCTTCCTTCTAGATTCTGGCAAAGAGATTTTCCAAGATTTCAATTCTTTTAACCAGTTCAAGTTAGATATACATAATTCGATGATAATTTATAAAACGTATATAATACTTGTGTAAAGGACAACTAAGTTTTCAAAAAAAAAAATGTACCCATTAGTGCTGTTGAAAGGAATTGTGAATACAGACAACTAATGACTTAAGATTTTTATTGATCAAGTCTTAACATAGTGTTGATAATAAAAATATAATCACATTACCTTTACAACTTATTTTTATTTTCTCTAAATGCACTGACGGACTTTAAAAACGCATCAGTTTTTTGTTTGTTTTTGTTTTGCTTTTATATAGGGAAGAGCATATCCGATTAAAAAAACAAGTTAAAATTGTTACTGTCATAGCCTCTTTTGTTGAATTTTAGTCGAAAATGCATGGTAAAAATGTCTCAGAAATGCTTTTATTTCGCAAAAGCTTTTTAATTCTGTTGTATTACTTGTAACTCATAGGCCAATTACTTGAACCATCTTTTACATTTGTTGCTTTTTGGCAAGAAGTACAGTTATAGTCAAAAAGTATTTTGTATCGAATACACAATTCTACTTTGCTACTTTTTTACATTTTGCTACCTTTACAACAAGTATATACATTTATCGGTAATGTCTGAAGGTAACAAACATTTAACATACATTTAAACCATTAATTAAACATTATAAAAGTCATATTTGCCATTTCTAAAGAAAAAAATGTATTTGTTTCCTGTAACTAACTTTTGTATGTTTTTTTATCATAATTATAATAATGCTCAAATGAAGATGTATCAATAGTGTAAGTTCCAAAAGCATTATTTGTTACGATAGTACCGAATTTAAATTTCATGTTAATAAAGGGAGGTAATTAGAAGTTTATTTTCCATAAAGTCTAAATGAAAATTTTCAATAAGAAATGAATTCATTCATTTCAATAATAACATATAATGTGGACAAATATTTGCTGTAAATATTTTTACATATTCTTCGCTGTTTGAAAATTGTTTTAGAAACATAATTATATACATGTATAAAATTTCACTTAAGGGTGGTAACAACCTGAATTACAACATTCAGGATCTTTAAAAGATGGTGTCCTATTTTTGTTCGAACAAATTATACCAATGTCGTACACGTAGATGTCGTTTTGTAACAAAAAGAATGTCAGTGTAATAACTTTTTAGTATTCTTATATTTGTCTTTACATCAAAGGCAGGACTATTTCATTTAAAGAGCAGAAAATGATTAATCATTTAAGTAAATGTTCATGAGTTCATATAAATATGATTTCAAATTTCAAGGACACAGAATGAAAATGTATTACCTTTCTTTTAACTATCTCAACCTGATTTTTTAAACGCGGAAGATTGGATATTCTGATACGCAAGGGTAGCAACTCTCTGTTTTCTGTCACGTACATATGACGTTAAGCTCCCTTAAAATCTAAGCAGCATGCACACTGCGGTATACCGTACCCCGGATATTGCTCGATATTATGAGGACTTTCATCCCATTTCGCGACTTTGAACGAGGAAAGAAGGTATGTTTAGTGACGATATTTAGTCATTTTGAATTGGCTTGATATAAATTTTGTAGAAACACAAATACTACGATAATTTCTCTAGTTACTGAAACCCCAAAAATGTTGAGAAATAGCTTTGAAATATAATTAGGAGGTAAAATTCGTCTCTTTGCTCACGTGATAAATGAGCTCGGATCAGTCAAATTTGATGTTTTTGTGCATATACTTCCTTAAAAGAAAAACTTGAATCGAGTGAAATGTAATAATGGTGATAATGTTTATGTTGTAAATGTTCAATCAACAATAGACCTCAGATGACAGTGCATTTTGAGAATAAATACACATGTCAGTGTACCGAGTATTGCGTTGGAGTTGCCCGCCGGTGTCACGAGTATTGCTTTTAGTGTAACGAGTATTGGTTATCAATGAAGAGTAAATGCAAGTAGTAAACACAAAGTATTTACCACATTTAATTTTAAATATTTCTTACTGTGTATACTTATTTACACTATATGTGCAGAATATGCAGAATTCGGAGGTACTTTACTGGAAACATCTGCGAATAATCCAGATTTACATTCCTGCTCGTGAAAAATCTCAGCCGAACGAACTCAGCAATTTTCTGTGTTTAAAATGTTCTCGTTGCTATCGAAGGATCAACCTTTCCAGAATTTGTTAATAATTATTGCATATCTTACTTAAAAAGGTAAAAAAATGCATCCAAAGTGCATTAATACTGCCTCAATATTGTCAATATTAGACGGTATTGAGCAAGTGTGCCAATATCTTATATCAACCTACTTCCTTCTATGCCAAAAATCCATATAAAGGTAACTTTCGGGCATTTTGTACCTGCACTCTAGCAACGGCAGACCGTCTGCACGTGAAATTTTGTTACGCCATTAGCAATGAGTTACCGTATGACTGCCGAGCGGGTACAGCTCAAAAACCGAATAATAGATTTTGATAAGATTATGATAAAGGGCTGCAGATGCAATAAAAAGGTTATGTTCATTATAACCTTTTACCTCATAAAGGCGTGTTTTGAAGGCTTTACACCCCACCCCTTTGTACAAAGTGTACAACATGCGCTATTTAGGCCCCAAACACGTTTTTTTCGTTTGAGAAATGTTGTTCAAAAAAGTGATCACTTTTTCGGCGCCACCCCCATTAAAAAGGTACATCAAGGGGGTTACGCAGGGGGGGGGGGATGTGCCCCCTTCTGTTTGGGGGTTTGAAGTGGGGCAGTAGCCCCTCTAATCGCCGAGAAGACTTGGTACTTTTGGGGGGCCTAAATGGCCTCAGGTCGATTTAAACGTACCGTGTAATAAAACCTAAGACTTTATCTCAATCAATTGAGAAGTTGGTGCACATTGAAATCAGTTTTGATGGGAAAAAACAACGCAAAATAGAGGTTTTTGGCAATTTTGAGACGCCCCCCACCCCGTTGCCATGATAATTGGAAATTTAAAAATGAGCATGCTATTCCACAGGCTATGGTCCAGCTAACATGTGTGCCCTGTTTGATCAGTATTGAAGCATTTTTTATAGTTTCATAGCAGTTTGAACTTGTAACAAGAGGCTTAATTATAATTCAATGAAAACAGCCATTTTTCGCATTATGCTCATGCAGTAAAAGGTTAAGACGATGCCGGCATGCTTGGACGGCATAAGACCTCAGGCCAATATTTTATTAAGTGCGTCGATATGTTTCTTAAGGCAAACTTGCCCTGTAAAAACCTATTATCAATGTCATCTAAATAATTTTTTTTATTCTTGTCCATTTCAGAGATGGGTCTCCTTGATCAAAGTGTCTTGAGACATGTATTTAAAGTTTTTTATCGTCAATTTTGATGGTTCTACCCTGCTTCCGACCCTGCACACACTTAATTTCATCCATAGTGTGATTTTCAACCAAATTGGAAATTAAATCTCTGTATTTGCCCGTAGGAAAAGAACAGTAATAACACTGAAAATGCACTGTTGAATCTGAAATATTTGAATAAATATCATATAAACAGTACATTATCAGAAAAATGAAATTGAATCGATAAACAGACGTGAAAATTAGACAAAAATATCGAGTTTCCATACTAATGTGCTTATTCTGTTTTGCAATACTCTGTACACTAAAGTTGGGCTATTTTGCAATACTCAGTACACTTAAAATCAATACTCGGTACACTGTCTTGTATCTTTTTTGGCCTGTATCTTTTTGTACTTTCACATTTTTTGCCTGAAATTTGGACAAGGCATACTAGGATTGTGAATAAAAAAATTGCTCGATTCAATTTTTTTTATATTGGTAATATAATAATTTCTTTCGATTCTACAGTATCGCGGTCAGTATTTTCTAGTGAGCAGCGGATCGTTTAGGGGTAGTTTAATCAATTTTACAAATACCTGTAATACCTTTACGTCTTTTAGAGCTACAAAAATACCTCTAGATATATAAAACCCGTTTAGATAAATGAATAGCCATTAGTTTGGAAAGTATCGTCGCTGAACTTACCTTCGTTCCCCGTTCAAAGTCGCGAAATGGGATGAAAGTCCTCATAATATCGAGCAATATCCGGGGTACGGTATACCGCAGTGATGCAAACGTATTAAATCTTTGTTTATATCATAGCATAGCTAATTGTGAACATAGCTCATTGTCTTGTGATGTTAACCAGTATAGCAAAGTGTGCTGTAGCTAACTTGTCGTCTGGTTTGTCAATATAGCTAATTCTGATGTCAGGTTTAAGAACATAGCTAATTGTGCCGCGTTCAAAGTGTTTTTTTAATCATTTTGATTTTAAACAATTTCTGTGTAAAGGGCTTTTTTATATCACCAGTGCAGTTTGTGCAATTTTATTTCCAATTATACGGGGAAGTCAAAGACCGGGCCCGCGAAGCGGGTCCGGGCTTTGGCTTGCCCGGCTATAGACTACACGTGTACATTTAAAAGAAAATCAAATAAAAAACAATTAAAAAATATAGAGAATTCTATACCTATCAATGAAATTTTCAGTATCAGTTCTAGTCGGGCGCCGCCATTTACAATGTAACTCAATGATAATAGGCGGGGTGTTCCGATTTCGGAACAAATCTCAACTTTTCGGATAAATGATAATCGTCGAGTGTTCCGGATGAAAACGGAAGCGGTGAATGTAATACCGAATGACACCTTTAAAACGGAAAGAATGAAAGGAATTTTTAACGACTTCCCCGTTCATAGGCATTGCCTAATTTCATATTACATATATAGATAAGTGTTTGTTACTCATCATTTAAGAAATTAAATATGCCTAGCGTGATACAGTACATCGTCGGATACCTACGGCCGAACCATTTACATTTATCAGCCCGATATTCAGTCGTTTAGAGGTGTGTCAAAGGCAGCTATTTCATTGGCTGCCTCACGATTTCATGAGGCGATTAAAACCAATCAAAACGCTAGTTCTATACGACGTTCGGTACGACACGTTAAATTCAGTTTTCAACATCGTAAAATTAAACGATTTCCAGCAAGAAAGTATAGATAATTTACTTTTACAGCGTGATGTTTTCCTGTCTGATTGATATCTGCTTTCAGAATAATACTGATTTGGCGATAGTTTTTGCCCTTGATTTTAGCAAGACACGTACAACAGTGTTTACCCGTGGGCGCTGCCATTTTGTTTTTTATTATTTTTTCCTCCGCTATTGAAGAATATAAATTTGTTAAACGCGATGTCATTGGTAGATATTTTACGCACTTGTTGCTGTATATCGACGCAAATCGATTCATTTTACCCACGGTTGATTGCATGTTATGTGACATGTTTATCAATCGTGGGTATCCGACGATGGGTACAATAGAGCGACATTTATTGGTGTTACTATTGCACGCTGATGTAAACGAATAAAATTTCATGACACGTTTGTGTCGATTTAATTATAATGTACTATTTGTAAAATATCATTTAAATCATTATCTTTTCGTAAACGTGTTAATACAAGAATTTCATGTTTTTTTTAATCGGGACTCGACTCAAGATTCCACTCTTTACCGGTAATCTATGGTCCGCGTACGGAATTTAATCATGTGTCGTTCTTAACCAATTCAATTTTGTAAATGCTTACTAATAAACATTCACCTATACGTAAACATAAAAACTATCCTTTTTATCGCAAGAAACCAAATGTATCTTAATTTATTTTACTTGTAAGTATAGGTTTAAGTTTATTAGTACGTATTTACAAAATTAAATTTGTCAGGCACATCACTTGATGTTTTTGACCATTGCATAAAATCTATCACAAAGAAATCATTTTGGTACCCCATTCTTTAATTCTAAAATTTGACATCTCAGATGACACCTCCTCTTTTTTGTTTGTTGTGTATCCTAAACACTTGTGGAACTAGTCATTTGATTTACATATTTGTTTTTATATAGATTTTATCACAAATATTTGTTAGATAATTTATATCTAGTTTTCTATGGCAAGTTACAGTTTAATGTATTAAATGCACACTAATCCACAAGAATGATATGCCCTATATTCAAGCGATCTGACATTTAACAAACGGTCACAGTTTTGTTTTTTTTTTCCAGAGAAATTTCATTTGATAATTCAAATGTTTTTGATCTCTTATGTTTTCCTGGGCGAGTCGATTCGCATATTAAATATTTATTTTTGTCTGTCTTTTCCGTCGTAAAAATTCTATGTTACAAATATTTTAAGATAAGACCATAAGGTTATGGAAAATTAACACACTTATGTTTTCATTTATTATCATGTTGTTTTCATGTATGAATCACAATCATTCAAGATAACATACTGTTGTTTCATGTATTCATCATAACTTATTCCATTTTAATAATTATTCAATTCTTTTCTATAACAGTAACGTAACACATAATACATAGTTTTTTTGTGTGCAAAATATGATACTTAAATACTATCAACATAATTATCAAGCGTAAATTGCATACTTTCAATAATTATACTAATTCAGTTTTAATCGGGCTTGATAATAATTTAACACTGCATCAAAGAAATCAGGCGTTGTTATTACTTTTATTTTTACTTTGTGTGTTATGGGCCTTAAATGTTTTGTTGTTGTTTTCATTCATAACAATCTACTTATTGTAACGTTTAAGAAAAAAACGAAAACAGAGAAATCATTTGAATATTTTAACAAACAACAATTAAATTTAATTATTCTTCTACACAATTTTCAATGTTTTCACTTTCAAACCTCAAGTTTTTGTAATATAAACTTGTCAATAAGGTATTTAACACGACTATGAAAAAAATAATAGCATTCACTGAGATATAAATATATCCAGCATAAAAGAGATAAGATGTTCGTGGCTGTCAAGGAGGAGGATGTATACAGATGAAGAATGTGTTTTATCAGCCAATGTTCCGCCTCCTCTGCTTACATATTTTGAATTTATTTTTGTTGAATATTTGAACATTGTTAAAGCGTCGGCATCATAGATTGATCAGTTTTGATGTGCGTATTATAATTAAGATAAAAAACATGAATAGGAGTAGATCTTTTCCAGGTAAATATTAATCAATCATCATGCTTTATTTTTCATAAAAGCGTTATGCGAAATCTTTATATATGTAGTTATTTATTTATTTTTAAGTAGCATCACTTCTTTGTGATTTTGAATTTGATCCGTTCGTTGTTTTAGTAATTATATAAGAATTTGAACTGTTTATTTCTAACAATACGTAGGGATAATAAGCAATCATTTTATTTGATAGAGGAAAAATAGGGGAAAAAATAGAGAACGGATAATCAACCAGAATCATTCATTGTCTAATGGTGTGCGTTATCATAAAGATGTTACCGACATGTATACAGCTTGTCTCTGGTAAATCGTCCTCAATAAATTACGAATTTTACATTTATATCATTAGAACTTAAAATTTCAGGACAACCGGTGAGTATTACAACGGCTGTTCAACGATTTAACCGACGTAAATACGGACAGGATGACGTCACTAACTCAGCTAAACATGGTACACAAACATATGCTTCCGGTGGGAATGAATTAAGTCCAGTAGTGTCGGAAAGTACACGACGAAGACAGAAGTTTTCCAAACAGATTCAAAACCGGAACCGGAAGTACAAGGAAACAAAAATGGCGGACTCGTTATCTGGGGCAGATATTCCCAAAATAACACGAGAGCTAACATTTTTCCTGCCTAATTCATGGGAATTTGACAAGCCTGCAAAGGATCAGGAAGATACTCTGCAGAAGCCTGCGCCAATTGCTAATTGTACGGTTCACGTCACAGAAATAGACATTAACATTTCAAAGAAAAGTTGATTATTAATGACATTGATTTGATTTGCATTTGAAGTGTGTTCAATTAACTAAACACTTTTTGCAGTTTTTTTAATGCTATTGAAAGATGTATTTATGTGCTTGGAACTTAAGTGACACAGGGTAGCATCTGTACTTATATTTGAGTTTAATGTTGAAAAACTTGTCGTAACGTATGTTTAGCTTGTTTTAAAGCTGCATGTCTCCAGATGATCCAACATACTTCAATAAAATCAAACTTGAGAAAATTGAACTATGATTTTAAAGGGACTCCACTGAGGTTTTTGACATGATGGGACTGAAATATTTTCCAGATAAATGTACCATTTGATGTAGGTTTAGACCACTAATCTGCGTGCAAAATTTCAGATCATTCGCGCACTTCGTTTTTCCAGAATAATTATTTCTGTTTAAAGTGCCCCAGCTCATTTATGTAAGAAATTCAAATGTTATGTTTTTAGGCTCTTAAACCTCAGTGGAGTCCCTTTAAGATAAGTAAAAAGTTTTAAGTAATAATATGCATGTTATGTACGATTAATGACCTGTTTTGCAGTATTTATCACCATAATTATACTGCGAGACCAGCGCAGAATATTTTCTCTAAAACACTATACAATATGCATGTGCAAACAGTTAAAACTAGTTTATAGATATCTATTTTTAAATTTTTGATTTTAACAATTTAATAATGACTGAACATATTTTATAAATATTTCTCCAGGAAACACTATATCTACATGAGAAAAAATACGCACGTACCATCGACTATTTGTTAGGCAAATATTTACCTTTTCATTTAACCTTTAACCGTTTGGAGTTCTTCTTTCAACCAGTTGATAAAACTTCAGAATACGCGTGTTGTTAAAATAAAAACTGCATATCTTTATGCAACCTTACAAACGTAACATGTATACATTTTTTAGGAATATGTAAAAAAAGAACATTGAGCTATATGTAAATAACAAAACAATAAATTCGTAAATAATAAAACAGGTTTTGTATGCAAATTAAAGGGATGATATCTAAACAACCATAGATGTCAATATGTGACGTTTATTTATAATTGTAGTCGAATACGACAAACATATAAATTGTAGAATATTGTAAACACATTTAACACCATCTTGTGTGTTGTCATTCCAAATTTTTGTAGCATTAAAGCCACAAAGATACTTCTTATCTTGTATTGTCAACTGCCATCTCTAGACCGAGGAGTCATGCTATATTTACCCCTAAATAGTAACGTGTCACGACAAAACCAACATAATGGGTTTGCGACAAGCATGGATCCAGACCAGCCTGCGCATCCGCGCAGTCTGATCAGGATCCATGCTGTTCGCTATCAGTTTCTCTACTTGTAATAGGGTTTGTAAGCGAACAGCGTGGATCCTGATCAGACTGCGCGGATGCGGATCCATGCTGGTCGCGAACCCATTATGTTGGTTTTGTCGTGACGCGGCTCATTTATGGCACATCCAATTATGACAGCGAGACATTCTAATACTGGAAATGCAAGTGACTCATTTATTCACCAGTAAGTCTCTCCTCTTCCACTGGACTTAATCCTCGTCTTAATCCTACTGCCAAATCAATGTACATCTGAAAATATACAACAACATAAAACTTACCTAGTTCAAGACGGAAGTAGCATATTTTTTATAGAAGTAATTTCCATGCTCACAATTCCATGATTCACAAAAAATAGCGTTGGACTGTAAAACGGGCGACCCGGGTTCGATTCCCGGACGGCGTAGGTCACTTTCGTTGTGACTGATCATGAAATCTTTTCTACGGTCATTCGCACTGTTCCTCAGCTCTGGTATACATACAGAAGTTCCAGTTCCTTGCGAAAGTGAAGGCAACTAGTACTGGTAAACTTCTTGACAGCCTGCCCAGGGCCGATGCGGTGGCTGAACTGTGCTCTGGTAAATTCAATGTGGGTTACTGTCGTGATCCGGAGTGATCAATAATACTACTCTCTTCCTCGTGCAGAAAAGTCTCCATATGACCTAAACAGTGTTGGTGCGAAATCGTGAACTGGTAAAGGTGAGACCGTCACTTGATTAAGATAAACTTGCGCATTCATTAAGTCCAATTAACACATACAATTAGCAAGGGATAGATTGACATATTATACATTACTTGTTCTGTTTCTCTCTGTATAATTTCATCTAACCTTCCAACAAGGGTTTTGAACACAGGTCTGTGATCGGGCGTATATTTCCAACATTCTACCATAAGTCTGTATCTGTTTAAATATTCAATACATTTAAAATATGATTCTCCAAAAAAAACATTGAATAACTTTATCATTTCATAAACCTTCTTATAAATGCATACCTTCTGAAGAATACATTATTTTCTTTAAATTTATAACTAGAATAGACTGATGCCAGTTTTTTGTAACGCTATGAACACAAACTATATTCCATATAATAAAGGGTTGATGCACCTTTTTACGTTCTGCAGAAGCACAAGGGCGTACGCATTTAAAGCCCCAGCAATCAAAAAGAGGGATTCAATAAGTTGGAGGGCTTCTGCAGATATTAATGCAAGGAAAGACTGCATAAGCGCTATTCTTGACATGACGCCCTGAGTCACGCATATTAAACAACGTTTAACAACGGCGCGTGTTTTTATTTCTCTCATTTTAATTAAAACCTGTGAGCGCAGTGTGTATGCAAGAACATTTTATAATTTTTCGAATGTTATGTATGACACCAAAGCCTCGTAGTATCAAATAAAATAAGATATAATAGTGGTAAGGCGTCATATATAACGCGAAACACAAGGCGTTTTAATGCCCTTTTAGCGTAATTACGCCCTTTTTAGTACAGTCCCTGAGGACCTTTTGTGTGCAAAAAAGGTCCATAGATAAATGTTATACCAATGTAAAGCTAAATGTTTGAAGTTTACAAAAATTTTGGGTAGACATGTCAAATCATGGTACGTTTTGAGAAATCCAAGATGGCCGCCAAGATGGCCGCCAAATTATTGAAAAACGGCTAATACGCAATTTATATGATAAAATTAGTTCTTCTTGTATTTATTTTGGTACAGGTGATGTTAAAACTTCACATCCTATTGGAACAATATGAAAATGGAGGCATTTCTATTATTTTTTCATATTCTCTGAATTTCATAGATAAATTTGCTAAAAAATGCATGAAAAAATCATCAAAAATTGATATGGGGCTGACATTTTTTCCTACCAGCTAAGGCATAGCGGTGTGAATGAATATTTTTACCATAAACTACAAAGCTTTGAACAAGACCATACTAATATCACCCTTATTTTTTATCTTTATTGTAAAAGAATGTGGATTCTGATATTCTTAAAGTGGGTGGGGTAACGAAAACTAAGTCTCAGTATTTTGTTAACTGGTTTGTTATGATAATTAAAACTATGAATAGTCAACATGTATTGCACTTTGGCATGTACCTAAAGTTATAAATAATTAAGAAACTTAGACTGATATTTTGTTTGTCAATATTCAACATGTTCTGTTGCCATGGCAACGGAGAAGTAAAATAAAAGACACACCTGAAACGTATGACACTTTCAACTTTTAGCATTTTAAGCAAGTTGTTAAGAATGACACAAACTTATAGATAAATAACCTGTGCACAATGCCATAGTAACAAATTGAAAAAAAATGTAACACTAAAAGAAGTCACATTTAATTCTAGCAAATTATCAACACAGATATTTTGAAATTAGATGAATAAATTTATGTCAAGAATTTGCATCATGCATTTGCTTTTTTCAAACTGCTTTACATAGAAAAAGGTCATGTCAAATGTGAATGTTGTTATGTTTGGAAAGGATAATTAATGGTGATAATAATAAGTAAAAGGCAGTCTTAAGGTAGAAATGTATATAAACATTATCGAATGTTTGAAACTGTACATATGGTAAGTATTTAAGACTTTGCAGCTTAAGCGAGAAATAAATAGGTCACTGGTTCAAATTCTAGGTCAACCAATATCAAATTTTAATGAAAATCAAACTTTTTGGTTACAGCTTGTATTATGAAATTCTAACTTGCGTAAGATAAAATTATAGGTCAACTGATCTCAGTATATAATTCTGAATCTGAAATTTTACAATCAAAATACAAACAGATCACTAGAACAAATTAAGGTCAGCTGGCATATTATATTGTGTCTGTAATACAAATTTTTTAGCTTCAAAAACAAGAAAGTAAGTCACGAGGTCTTAAATTCTAGGTCACCTTATAACAAAGAGGAAAACAAGACAATTCTTCCAACCAAATGGTCTTGCATTGTGGTTTCTGACATAAACAGTTTTTTTTATATAAAAATCGACATCTTGGCAGGGCCATTTTTATGCTCCCCGAAATTATGGGGGAGCATATAGTCGCCGGGCGTGTGTCCAAAACCTAGTCGGGGAGCATGTTTCAACTGGTTCTTCTTTTAATCCAGACTCATGATCATTATTTGATGCCTGCAAACTAAGCACTTTACGGAGAGTGTCGGATGTAAAGTCCAGACGTCTCTTGTTCCACAGACAACAATTGATCTCGGACATTGAGTTTTACGGTCATTTGTCTGTCAAAAAAGTTAGTACCGTAGCTTAGTAGAAATTGGTCATTACTCTTCTGGTTATTTATCCATGAAAGTCAGATAGTTCAACCAACCTTCAAGCTATCAACAAAGAAGTATTGAAATTGGCGTATAACCCAGACCCGGCCCTTTCATGATTTGAAGACACATGGTAAAGTCTTCTAGAAATTGTATCACATGCTCAAAACAATGGAGTTAAAGGGATGATTTTATAAAGGATGATTTAATATATAAGTTAGACTATGTAAATCAATTGACCCTTTGGAAAGGTAATTATAATCAAACGGATCATGACTTTACCAAGCTTAGAAGTTGTGTATTATTACTATTATATGATTTATATCGTGACATAAATTGATATGGTCATAGAATGAATGCTTCACACTTAAATATCAAAGCATTTTATTTATGGAGAAGAAAGTTTTCAAAGAATTTTCTTTATAACACAAAGTAAAATGACTTCTGGGGTTAGGTCAACTTTGACCAGATTGTCAAGATTTGAAAAATAAATACAGGTTTTTTTGACAATGCTTTAAACCCAAAATCTAAGATCTGGGCATTTGGTTTTTGGAAAAATATATGATTTTAAAAAGTTTTCCTATGTGTCTCCATATGAAATAAGTTGACCCTAGGGGTGGGTTAAATTTTCATTTGAATAAATTTTGTACTGGTCTATACAAGGCTACAACAGAAATAATAAGCTATAGGCATCAGTTTGGGAGAAGTATTCTGCTTAAGCCTGTACCGTCCATGAACAGGCTCAATCAAACCGAGCCTGCAACATTTTAAATTTTGCCGTGTTGGTCTTTCTTTAGGGATTCTGTATTTATCTAATTTTTTTTTAGCTTTTCCTTTATGTAAATTGAAGTGCCCCTGGCATAAATGAATTTGACCACAAGATCGTGATTTAAGCAAATTTAATAGTATTATATACTAGGTCCTGCAGTTATGGAGAAGAATATTTTCATGTTTTTCCTATATTTACACTGTGTAAAGAAAGTTTACTCCGGGGCTTCGCAAGAAACATGAATGTGTACTTCTTGACCTTTTACCAACCATGACCTTGATGTTGTGTCATGTATATCATAAGCACATAGTCTCACGATGGCGATTATTTGTGCCAAGTTATTTAAAATCTTCCATAAAGTCAAAAAGTTATGGAGAACGTATAACCTTGATCTTGGTTGCAGCGACCTGGATGTTGAGGTCTGTAAATTGTGTCGTGGTGGGGATCATTTGTGCTAAGTATTTTTAAAACCTTTGAATTGTCAATAAGTTATAGAGCGGGCATGAAAAAACAAGTTTTTACATTGGACCGTTGATTGTGACCCTGACCTTCAGGGTTGTGACTTGCTTATTGTGCTCTGTCAATGGTGTCACAATGTTGATCATTTCTGTCAATTTATCTTAAAAACATTTCAGAGGTTTAAAAGAAAGAGACAGATGCGAAATGTAGACTTTCTAATTTATGAACTGTAAGTGTGACCCTGACCTTTGGGGTAGCAATTCAATTATTGCGATCTGCATATTGGTGATCAATTGTGCCTTGCTATTTAAACAAAATTTCATAGGTTTAAAAGTTATGGAGGGGACACGAAATGTAGATTTTTATACATTTGACCTTGACCTTTGGTGTAGCAACCCAATGTTTGCGTTCTGCACATGTTCTTATACTGGTTATCAATTGTGCCAAGATATTTTTTTTAATTTCAGCGGTTAAAATGTTGGAGCGGACACGAAATGTACACTTTTGTACATTTGACCTGAAAGTGTGACCTTGACCTTTTGTGTAGCAACCCAATTATTGCGCACTGCACGTCGTGTCATGATGGTGATCCGTTGTACCAAGTTATTTAAAAACTTTACAGCGTTAAAAAAGTTATGGAGCGGACACGAAATGTAGACTTTTTATTATTAAATGAAGACTTTTAACATTTGACCTTAAATTGTGACCTTGACCTTGGGGGTAGCAACTCAATTATTGCGCTCTGCATATTGTCTCATTATGGTGATCACTTGTGCCAAGTTATTTCAAAAAAAAATTCAGGGGTTAAACAGTTATGGAGCGGTCACGAAAGTGTTATGGACGGACGGACTGACAGACGGAGTCCATTCCTATATTCCCCCTTTCCGCTACGCGGAAGGTGATTACTGATCAACAATGTTGGTTTAGTCCCATCTGAAAAAGCCATACATATAAAAGTTCAAGATCTTTTTATTTATTTCTGGGAATATTTGAAATCATTACGCATTGTCAGTTCTATTTTTAACTTCTGTGACTAAGATATACAATAATCCGATTTGTGCAAAAAACAACAACAAAACAAAATTTCTGTCAAATTTTATCAAATATAGCCTATTTTTACGTCACATCAACACTTTAAAAGGCTTTGTGGCGACTTTCCTGCTTTACTGAGGAAGACCTTTATATGTTTCCCTCCGTGCATTATTTCATAATATTGGCACCTTCTGGTCAACTTTTAAGGCAAATTAGAATTACAAAGTATATAAGAAAATGAAATTTGGCTTATTCAAATAAAGAAAACAGTAAAATTGTTTGTAAAATAAAGAAATCAAAGTCATATGTTCATCCTGATTCCAAATTCAAAAACTTAATCTTAATTTGGAACACACTAGTGTTCATGTGCATTACATGCTACCGGACAATTTGAGAAATGCTGTTTTTCCTCATCTCCAATTACATTGAAACTATGGTTTTCATACTGCACTTTTATAATGACTTATTTAAAACAGAAAGCTTATATGAATTTTGGATACGTTTAGCCGCGGGTTATTTCACATAATTTATTGATATTTATTGGTGATGAGAAAATAACGAAACTGTCACAGTTGATATGTTTACCAATGTCTTTGAGATTTTATTTGAATGTTACCTGTATATCAGTTATAGCTTATTACTACGTGACGACAATTTACATACTTTTTTGTGTGAGTGGAACAAAAATCGCCCCCAAAGGTTTACAAACACATATTTTTCTTATAACTGGTAAAAAAAGGTCGAAAACAAAAGCAAAATTTATCATAACACTAAATTTATTAAGTGCCTTTTTGATATATATATAACATGTTCAAATGCGTTAAAATCAACAAATTTATATCATAGTTATAAACATTAAAAAAGAATACTCGACATTAAATGAAATTTCAACAATTATACAAATCTAGATATGACTATGTAAATTTATTTGCATATAAACATACTCTTAAATTCTTTTCAACGTGATATGAAACAGACCGCCATCTTCTTAAATAGTCACATACTTCTAAAGAACGAAGTGAGACTGCGGTAACAAAACTCATATTATTTACATATCGGAATTACTCATATTGTATAATTACTTTGAGACTTTTAAGTTTTAGTTTTGTGTACATTCTTCTGTAGCTTGTTCTTAATGTATACTAGAGTTTTTCCCCTCTGTATCCGATTTTCAATAGGTAAAACAATGGAGATTCTATACAACGTTTTAGGGATTCTGTTTTTCTCTATTTTAATGTGTTTAAATGGAGGGGTTGTATTTGGTAATAAGACAAGATACCACTTGATGAGCAGTCCGGAGTTTGTTGATGATCATTTAAAACATACTGACCGTATAACAAAGCATTAGGTGGTCTGACATGTAGGTCACAAAATAATTTATAAAGAATTTTGAGGCAACTGTGGAATATGGCCTATTTGTTTTGCGTAACAAGACACCTATACAGGATTTATAATTAATGCTGCTCTATATTTTTTAGAATAGAAGAAAGTGTCAAATATTTAACACAAAATGGTTTCTCAAACTGTTACACTATTTCAGCTAGGCTTGTATTGCATTGAGATGAGAACACAATCATTTAGGTGTTCCAGATGCATCTATGGCACATTATCTTGAAGACGTTCTTCATCACAACATATTGACATATTGTCTATTCCTTCTTATCACATTTGATCTGTGGGATTTTTTTTGCTTTATTTGTTATTTATTATTATTATTTAATGACCAATAAATGAAGAATGTTGAAAGTTTTTTTCTCAAATCGGACCAAACATCAAGCAAAAATTTTATTTTTCAATATAACTCTTAGTAAATTTCATTACACATGTATTATCTTTTGCCTCTAAAACTTTAAGCGTTTTTATTGTTACAGTAACGGATCAGCAAAATGTTACCGATGTTTAAATTCAAATTTGTATTTTTTCATAGAAAGTAAATGTAGTATAATTTGAAATGACTTTTTTATGTTTCAAATGTATCCAATTCTGTAATGCATAATCATGACATTAACTTCTACAACATGCTTGAAATGATAAAACTGAAAGCCTCATACGTTTCCGGGTTTCTCTCATTTTACCACTTTGTTGCCATGGCAACAGAACCAATTAATGTTGTTGATAGAATGAAAATCTACCTTTTAAAAAATTAAAGACTTAAGAACATTTTAAAATGTAATCGTGTTGGTTATTCTTAGTCTTAATAATCATTATATATCAGTTCACTAGAAATTTGGACTCAATTTTCGTGTACCCCACCCATTTTAGGAATGTCAGAATCCACATTCTTACACAATAAAAATAAAAATAAGGGTACATTTAGTATGTTGTTGATCAGGTCTTTGTATAATATGGTAAAAATATTAGTTTTCACCACTATGCCTCGACTGACAGGAAAAAATGCCAGCCCTATGTCGATTTTTGATACTTTTTCATGCATTTTTAGCCAAATTTCTCTATGAAAACAAGAGAATATGTATAAGAAAAAGGAAAAGGACCCTTTTTCATATTGTTCCAATAGGATGTGAAGTTTTAACATCACCTGTACTAAAATAAATACAAAAATGAACTAATTTTATCATATAAATTGCGTATTAGCCATTTTTCAATAATTTGGCGGCCATCTTGGCGGCCATCTTGGATTTCTAAAAACGTACCATAATTTGACATGTCTACCCAATTTTTTTGTAAACTTCAAACATTTACCTTTACATTGGTATAACATTTATCCATGGACCTTTTTTGCACACAAAAGGTCCCCAGGGACTGTACTATTTTCGCGTTACGTCGCCTTTTGTTTCGCGTAATTACGGCTTTTGATTCGCGTGATAACGCCATTATTCGCGTTATAACGCCTTTGCATTTTATTCCCATTTTATTTGATACTATTAGTTCTCGTAGTATGGTATATAAATGTACAATACCAGAGCTACATACATATCATTTGGGCAGAGTGATGGCTGGGGCATGACATATCCTGAATTGTGCATAGATATCAGCATATCCGGTAGTATCCCTGGATACGGACTGCCACCTAGTGTCACCACTTCCCACAGGAGTACACCATATGACCAGACGTCACTTTTAGTGGTGTATCTCCCTTCTATAAGCGTCTCTGGACTCATCCATTTATATGGTAGTCTCCCCTATAAGTAAATATAGATAAGACAAGAATTACGTGTATATATGTGACATAGATATATGATGCAACTATTCCTTTGGCTTGAATGAAATGCCCGTTCACATCGACTAATCTGCCGTTTTAGACACAGTTGGTACGGTCTCCGGGCAAGTAACCATTTTGGATCAAATCCTTAAGATGGATGAAATGGAAATCCGAAAAAACCCCAGCACAGCAGTTTAGATGATAGTGCGGGTTCGGTTTGACCGGCCATTTTCCTGGACAAAAGTGGTAAATGTAAGCTATTGTCCACGCCCCTATAGCACCAATATCGTGAGAATTTACCTCACCATAAATGTTTTAACGTTAAAAATTATAACACTAAACAAATATACATACCGCTGTTTCTTGATAATAATAGTCCGACTCATACACATCACGTGACAGACCGAAATCGGATATCTTTGCAATTGGTCCTTGAGACAGCAAAATATTTCTAGCTGCAAGGTCACGGTGTAAAATCTGCATAAACATGGAATAAAGAAAATATTAAAATGCAAGTTAAAAGAATGCACAAGATCGATCAGTGATCACATATATCGCTAATGCGTAGCAGAAGACACAAAAATCATGAACAGGCCAAAACGCGTTTTTTCTTCTTTTCAAGGACCATAACTCAGCCAAAATCAGTTAAGCCAAAAAAAAAAAAAAAAAAAAAAAAAAAAAATCCAGTGTAATATGCGCAAGTACTTCAACTACCAATCAATTTTGTTTTATTTAACCCATTACGTTATATACACGCCTTTTAACGCCTTTTTAACCCCCCCCCCTTTTTGTTGTCTCAAATGGTGAAAAAATGCCTTATTTAGGCCCCAACCACTTGTTTTTGTTTGAGAAATGTTGTTAAAAAAGTGACCTCTTTTTCGGCGCGGCCCCCAACCAAAAGATACATCAGGGGGTTGCCAGAAGGGGGATGTGCCCCCTTCTGTTTTGGGGGTTTGAAGGGGGGCGGAGTCCCCCTCATCGCGAAGAAAATTTTGGACTTGCGAGAGGCTATAAAGGACCCCAGATTGATCATAAGGTAACGTGTAACCAACGCTGAAAAGCATTTGACTCTATATCAATCCATTGAGAAGTTGCAGCACTTTGAAATCAATTTCGATGGAAAAAATCAACGCAAAATAGTGATTTTTGGCAATTTTGAGATGTCCCTTCGTTGCCATGGTAACAGAAAATTTTAGCCTGAGCATGTTGTTGCAAGGGCAATGGTCCAGTCAACAATTGTGCCAAGTTTGTTTAGTGTTGAAGCAGTTTTGATAGTATTATAGCAATTTGAACTTGTAACGGGAGACTTTTCAATGAAAACAGCCTTTTTTCACAAAATGCTCATGAAGTAATGGGTTAAGTTGTATAAGAGAAATAGTCCGGGCAAAACATTAAAAACTAAAAATCTTTTTAGGGCCATAACTTTAACAAAAAATCACTGAACTCAATAGCAGGCGACAAAAATGTATAAGGATGAGTAAAAATACCCCCTTACTTACTTTATTTCACTTAGATAGAGTAACAATTTTGACATTAAATAGACAAGTACGTAACACCCAAGTATACCTTTAGAGAACTTAAATAAGCCATCCCCTTCGCTATATGCCACATAAACATATAGAGCCGGGAACATTGTGACCATAGATATGACCTCTCCTCGGAACAATCCAGGTTCTGTATCACTGTCCGATTGGCTTCATAATATGTCCTCAAAAAGTTCTTAAGATCGCCATCCTCTGCAAGTTCCATCACTATTGCACGAGACCCTGTAATTATTCAACATGCAAGTTGGCCCTTTTTTGTCCCTTTTTTAGCAGTGAAAAAAATAGCCCTGCCTTTTTTGCTAGGTCGTCTGCTCACAAACAAAATATGAACATTTCCGGTGTTTAGAGTTTTATGCAAACTGGCTGACAGACTATCAAAATGCTATGCTGACTTGGTTTGCATTAAACGCCTTTGGTAGAAACAAATTTCACTGCTAAAAATCGGAAACGTTTAGTTTTAGCAACTTTTATTGAATGTTATCTACAAGGATTATAAACATCATCATTCTAATACTATACTTGAACTAGTAATTTCATAAATATATTTTGAGGGAAGCGATAGCCTTGTATCATGTCCTGGTATCGAACCATAAATAATTTGTTATCGAGTCACGACCATAACTTTTCTTATGACACAACTACTGGTTAGTTTTATCGGACTAGTACATTATTGAAATAATTAGCAAGAAAGCGTTACACATTCGACTTTTAGCTTCAGCTTAATGTATTTTCTTGCAAAAAATGAAGAGAAGTACACTATGAATTCAACTTGGTTTCTAACATGTATGTTTTCATATAATCACAGTATTTTACATGTTTTAAACATTTTATTTCGCTTGCATCTATTATAATTTAACTCGTTTACGAACTACAAATGTAATAATATGTATAATTATTCACCATTGATAATACACGATCCATACACCTCAACTATATTTTGGTGGGATCCAACTTTCTTTAAATTTTCACATTCCTTCATTAAACTTTCTGTTTCCGTTGGATTTACATTATCTGAATTGTAAAAAGAAATTGCATCATACATGTACATGCAGAAAGTGGGATCGGTGGCCTAGTGAGTGAGGTCTATAAATCTAAACCCAGGGGTCGTGGGTTCAAGCACTGCTAGACTCACGACCATGAATTCTCACATGACACCGGTACCGGTTATTTCTAGACAGCGGACTCGAGACTGGTTCAATAAGATACACGTATTTCTTCACAATCATGCTTTGATAAAAAATTAACATACAAAAAGACATTTTTGTTAATACGAACAAGTACCTGTTGGGGGTGTTAATGACACCAATATTAAAGTATTGTGAAGACATACCTTCTGAATTATTGGTGGAACAAGAATGTCAATGTGTCCTCTTGTAGAAAGACAAAATAGAAAGGGTACCATCAAAGTAATTCATATCATTGTTTTCTACAACTCCACACCGGCTGATACAGAAGGTATTTTAACGCATTTTTTTCACAAATTAATAATAGAATCGCAAACTGATGCCAAACATTTTCATGATAAACACAATATCAGCCTTTATTAAATTTATCTCTTCATATTTACAATTTAAATGCACATATTTTATATACCTCTAATTCTTTTGATGGCAACTTTTCTTCCAACATTGTTAAAACCAGTCTCGAAACCTTCATATACTTCACCAAACGCCCCGCGTCCGAGAAGTTTTACCAGACGAACTTTACCATACACAGTCAGTTCTGTAAACCCTACATCCTGTAATTATATACTGATTGTAATAATTCACAAAAATCTTGATTTGATTGTCTAAATCTTGTAGCCAAAAATAGAATGTTTCATACATATATAGCCCCTCAGAGCTATAAAAAAGTGTCACCTCTCTCTGTTTAAATAACCATCAGGGGCTTCCGTGGATGAGTGGATAAGGATGCCGACATCAAATCACTTACGCCTCACCGTTATGGCTTTTATTTCCATCCGGGAGTTTGGATTCTTTCATAATGAATTTTACCGAATGTGGTTCTAATGGGGTGCCTGTTCATGCCTGGAATAATGCACGAAGAGCACCTGAGGTCTTCCCCAATCATAAAAGCGGGAAAGTTGACAACATTTAATGATCTTAACAGTGTCGGCGTGGGCGTGACTTAAAATCCGACAAAAACAAACCTTCCACACGTGCATATAGTGCATGCAATGAGCTAACAAGTTTTTTCTCCCAAGGTATAGCCTCGCTTCGTGTTTGAATGTTTGAAAAATGTAGATGCAATTAAAATAAAGCAATTACACTGATATTTTCTTTGAAATTTACACTTTTTTCGTTACTTCATCTACTGTTATTGAAGTTGATTCTTGTACTAAAAACATACTGTTTTCTGCATGTCTTGTTTTACTTGGTTTCCATAGAAACGTTTAGGTGACAAGGACATTCCCGAAATATCTGTCACTGATTGTGCTCGGTAGTAGTGTCTGTTTGTCAACATCTGAAGAATCAAATATGAATTTTTTGCTGATTTTTTTAACATTATTTGTGTTGTAGGATTTGGTACCGATTATATATGGCATTGCTGTAATTATGTCACTGATGTTCATTTTATGGGGCAAACAAATAACATTCGTAGAATAGTTCTTACAATTAAAGAACAAAACCATTTTCTATTCCTAATAAACAACAGTTACTTATAAAGTTTTTAAACTTCGGTTACTATAAAATCATTTACTTATAAATCCAACGGATTGTTCAACCAAAGTTACTTATAAACTACATATTTTATGAACTAACGTGACTTACAAACTTTGGTAACTTGTAAACCTCAGTTACTTATAAACTTAAGTAACTTATAAAGTAACAATAACTCATACATTTCAGTTACTTTTAAACTTTGGTTATTTATAAATCTTAGTAACTTATATACCTCAGTGGTTACATATAAAGCTGAGGTACTTATAAACTTCAGTTACTTATCAAATCCACAGTTGCATAAAAACCACAGTTAATTATAAATGTTGGTTACTGATTAACTTCAGTGATTCATAAACTTCAGTAAGTTATCAAAAACCTCAGTTATATATAAACTTCAGTTACTTAAAAACCTCAGTGGCTTGTAAGCTTCAGCTGCTTATAAACTTTGGTTACTTGTTATTTTCAGGTATTTATAAACTTCAGTGGCTTTTAAATTTTGGTTACTTGTAAACTTCAGTTATCTCTAAACTTCAGTTACTGGTAAACTTCAGTTATCTAATTATCTATAAACTTCAGTTACTTGTAAACTTGAGTTATTTATAAACTTCAGTTACTTGTAAACTTCAGTTATCTATAAACTTCAGTTACTTGTAAACTTTAGTTATTTATAAACTTCAGTTACTTGTAAACTTCAGTTATTTATAAACTTCAGTTACTTGTAAACTTCAGTTATTTATAAACTTCAGTTACTTGTAAACTTCAGTTATCTATAAACTTCAGTTACTTGTAAACTTGAGTTATTTATAAACTTCAGTTACTTGTAAACTTCAGTTATTTATAAACTTCAGTTACTTGTAAACTTCAGTTATTTATAAACTTCAGTTACTTGTAAACTTCAGTTATCTATAAACTTCAGTTACTTTTAAACTTCAGTTATTTATAAACTTCAGTTACTTGTAAACTTCAGTTTATAAACTTCTGTTGCTTGTAAACTTCCAGTTACATAATAAACTTCAGTTATTTAAAAATTGTTCTTTGGTTGACTAGAAATAGTAAAACATGCAATAATATAAAATATAAATAGAGCTTTGTTATGACAAGATCACATTGAAAACAAGGTAATACAAGTTATTTTCTCGTTATTGAGGTAAACTTCAGTTCTTTTTTAAGAAGGAACATTTTAGTATTTGCACAATTTCACAATAATTCCTAGCACATTTTATCCCTCTGACTACACATTATATTAATTCCTAAAATTTCATTCGAAATTGTCAAGTAAAGTTTCAAATAAGTTAATGAGTTATATGGCAAGTGTTTACCTTAAAAGGTTTCCTTTTCTTTTTGGCGTTTTTCTTCATGAACCAGACAAATAACGCACCAACAAGGCTTGAAACACCTACACCGAGTGAAACACACACAACAATTTTCACCACCAATGTCATGTCATGTAATACTTCCGGTATGATGTTATCTATAAATAGAACATAATTAGTTTATTCCTGATCACGATTTTAAAAAAATATATACTTGCTCATCTTTCAACATGGTCTACTCAGAATTCATCATTTCTAGGAAAAATTTCAAAACTATTTCCGGACTGCAGACCAAGATAAGACGCTCCAGCTGATCTTGGTCTGCACTGGTCACATGGCTTTATTCAGTTGCCGTCGGAACACTAAGAGTCAAACATTTTTTTATCTCGATTGTTACGAACGCTTGATTATTTTAACCATCCTCGATTCCGAATCCTGGAATTAAACAGTACTGCTGTTATATTAGAAAACATAGTCGTAATCTCAGTAGAGCTCGAACACAGGGCAGACTCCTCCTCTGTTTGGAACGTAACTGATATTTTACTGAATATTTTTTGTTGTAAAAATATATATTTCATAAATAATTTTCTTTAATGCCCGGCGTTTATACCATGTTATCATATAATATCAAACATTCATGAACCCAGATATTGATATCAAACCATATTGTACTCCTACTAGCCTTATTTTTTTCCTGTCTAAAATCTATATGAAATTCTACTCAGAGTAACAAAGTTCTGTCAAATTGTTCAAAAAATGTGGTGTGTTATAAAATGGCAGCGCCTTGTCCAATATAGGTTTTACAACCTTGTACATCCAGGATTACACTCAACAATGTATTATAACCTGACATTATTTCCTTTATTGTAGTTTATTTATTTTGCTGTCATTACATTCATACATTTCATATCAATGCACATGGGTTATTATATCTAAGACAGAACATACTTTCACATAATGTTTTACCAAATAATATGATTTTTTTACAAAGTTTTTTCATAATATGTTTGCTGAGTACCAGACATCATGCTATTGTAGTATGCAGTTAAAAAACTTATTAGGATGAGACATTATCCTGTCCAATATAGGTTTTGAGGTTGTGTACAAGTCAAATAAAATCTGTATAGTATTCAACAGTGGATAATGAAATTTTTATTTCACATCAATTTCATTTTTATTTCAATTCTTAAGGTGAAAATATATTACATTAAAGAAAACACTCAAAATGTGTTTGGTATTATAAAAAGGGGACATATATTTCGGATCTCATATGGACTGTGGACTCTGAATATGAAAACGAGGTTAAATGGAGTACAATATGCATTTGATACGACATTTTGGAGTCGGGAAATGCAAACAAAAAGAAAAGAATCTTATAATGATTGAAGTTTGTTGGTTACATTTTATTAGATGTGAAATAATTGTCTTAACTTCCCGCTGTCGAAACAATATCATATTTGTTTGTTTCAAAGAGAAAAATAAAAACGTATTTTTATTCTTACATTTTAAAAGAATATTATATGTACAACATAAATTAACAGTAAAATACAATATATTTGCTAATTTTTTAAATGATTATATAATACAATGTAAAAATTTACCACAATCCAAACTTTCAAGACTAAGCCGCAGCATGCTGATATTGTATGGTAAATTACATGAAATATTGTCTGATGCTGTGTATGCCTGCACAAACTGTATCATCCACTTCAGAGAACAGTCACATGTCCACGGATTTCCAGCCAGCTGGGTCTCGTTTTCGTGCCTTTATATCACAATAAAAACAAAAACAATAGTATCATCATCAGTATCATCATAATCAGCAGCAGCAGCAACAGCAGCAACAACAGCAGCAGCAACAACAACAAACGTTTTGTACAACGTTTACAACAATCCATCTCCACTACATTATGGATATTAACATTATGACTTTTCTAACATAGTATTGCTGATTTCTTTTTCAATATTGATGTCTTTTAGCAACCAAGAGGTGATTTATAAAAAAAACCATAGAATTTTAATACATGCACCGTCATTTTTGTTTCTATGGAAAAACAACAGCTAAAATACAACATTTTATTCATACACACTAACGAGCAGTTTCCTGGATTCATTAATTGACCAGTACATAAGATTGCCCATAAGTTTTTGCCATTTTTTCTTTTATAAAATATCGGTAATATCGGTGACCGGCAAATAAGACAATAAAAAAGTGTCGTCATCTTAATTGTAAAAACACGTGTGTATTAGATTAATGTTCTATTTGATAAAATTTTAGACCAATAAATTGTATAATTCGATCCCTTCGTATTTCCAGAATAAATATTTGAATTGTGAAAAATGATGCAAAATTGAAAAGCGTTGCAACTGGTTGTATTTCTTTTCTATCTTTTGCATATCTATTTGTTTAAAGCGTCCCAAAAGATCTATATAAGAAATTGACATTTTATGTTTTAGGCCTTTGGACCACAGTGGAGTTCCTTTAAGACCGAATAGCTCAAAGAAAGATGGAATGGAAGTGCAACAAATACAGACATGTAATCATTATAACCACGATAAAAATATTGACAAACACTTTCATCATTTTAGGTAAAAAAATCGTAATTTAGCGATCAGTATAGGCGATAATCAAAAGATGTAATTTGGACAATATACATGTACATGTACTCCTATGCTTAAATCAAATTTTTTATTGAATCTTTGCAACAGTATTTACGGAATAGATACATCTACCACGAATGTATAGTGTTTAATGGGCACGCTCTGAGGTCGAAATAGATATATCTAACATGAAATGAAGTATATGGTCAAACAACTTTCCCTTACCTTACATTCATTTCTAGGATTGGTAATATATCAACATGTATTGTTGTCAGATTGTTGTTTGTCAGGTATCTAAAACAACAACAATAGATAGCATTAAAATTCACAATCTAATTTAGGTTAATCTTGTTATAGCATGCACAACAAAAACAACAACAACAAAAATTTCACCTGCCTTTGAACATTTGTAATGATCTCTGTAAAATTAACAACAAATAAATTCATATTATACGATAAAATCAAAACTGGAACCGGATCCAACTTTAGTCGTTTATAAAATATGCTTGAATTATTTATACGGGAATTCAAAAAACTCGGGTGTGAACAATACCGTCAAATAGCATAAACAACAGTAATGTTTCATAGAAAATGTATCAAATCTCGTTTAAATATTCTAATGCTCACTGGCAGAATTTTGTTCACTCGATGTTTTATCACACCATAATAGATGATACCGGATATGTTAACTGGTTGATATGTTTTATATCCGAACACTAATGACGAATTAGAGAACGCCACTGGGAATGACAAATGATGTTATAACATTTCATAAAGCAGCCTTCAATAACGACAGACCCAAGAGGTCAATAAGTTCTCTCTCTCTCTCTATCTCTACTTAAAAGGAAATTGTAAATATTGATAAAATTTTTAATGCACTGAGATTATTCAACATGTATTGTATTTAGCTTTGTTGTTAATTTATTCCCATAAAAAACAATTAATAATTCCGAAATTTCCATTTTGAGGTGAATGGACAAATGGCATCGCCGTCATTGTCATTGAACTTGCTGACAATCCGAGGATATCCAGCTCATTGGTTCTACTGACATGTGCCATCATGTGCCTGGCGTGAGACACTGAGTTCTTCCTTAAACAGTTAAAACTGAAGAGTCGTTATATATGACTTAACCCTTTACCGCATGAGCATTTTATGAACATTAAAAAAAAAAGAAGTTCAAATTGCTATGAAACTGTCAAAAGATGCTTCAATATTCATCAAACTTGGCACAAATGTTGACTGGACCATAGTCTTTGTAACGGCATGCTCAATCTTAAATTTTCTGTTACACTGGCAACGAAGTGAAATCTCAAAAGTCACTACTATGCGTTGATTTTTTCATCAAAACTAATTTCAAAGTGCTGCAAATTCTCGCTGGATTGAGACAGAGTCACAGGCTTTTCAGCGTTGGTAATACGTTACTTTCTGATCGACTTGAGGCCAATTTTAGCCTCTCACAAGTCAAAAATCTTCTTGGCGATGAGGGGGGCTGCTGCCCTCTTCAAACCCTAAGCAGAAGAGGACACATCCCTTCTGGCACCTCCGTGATATATCTTTTTGATAGAGGATGGCGCCAAAAAAGTAATACCTTTTTTAACAGCATTTCTCAAACGAAAACAAGTGTTTGGTGTCTAAATAGGGCATTTCTTACCCCTTTGGGACCTCAAAAGGGGGGGGGGGTGAAAAGGCGTGAAAATACGTAGGTTCAAGACTCAAAGCCCGGCAGAGACCAATGGCATGGGCAGTTATGCACACAATCTAAAGGTCAAGAAATTAAAGATATGAACATGAACAGTATTATGTACTTGTAATCTTTTGCAGATATATTTGTTGTTTGCAGAAGTATGTTGCAACTAATGTTAGCATTGCTTTTTTTCTGATTTACCATCATTTAACACTCATTTAACATACATGTAGTTTACATAATGTAAAAGGAAATGGACATAGTCATTACAATGTTTTATATTTTTGTATGATAATGTTATACTAATGTACTATATACTTATATACAATAATATTATAATTATGAACTATATACTTATGAACAATAAAATTATAAGTATGTATTATATACTTACAGATATTCTAGGTTAGGTAAACGACTAAATACAGCTGGTCCTAGCTCCACTATCTTGTTGTTGGAGAGTTCTCTTTAACAAGATACAGAGGAGATTAAATAAAAATAATGTATACTTATATAAAACATATAAATATATATTTCCCAAAAGCTTAATATTATACATCATAAGCATGAATGTCAATATCTCAAAGAGTTCTTCTTGAATACTTTGTTGTTAATGTTACCAATAAATATATGCAAGCATGTTTCTCGATGTTCAGGTGTTAGCGTTATAGGACCGAGTGTCACAGACAAAATGCAAAGATGTTGTCCGAAGTCATTACTGTTTTCCACAGTTATGGTTAGAAAATGAAATATTTATATAGTAAATTTCGGCATATTGTATCATAATTATTGGCGATGAGAAGAACAACCGAAGATTGTCATAACAGTAGTTGCCCGACTTTTTATGTATGGAAATCGGTGATTTTTTGGTTAAATTTTGTTTTCAAGCGTTAAAAATCATTATTTGAACTCAGATAATTTGCAGATTTACTATTCATAGTATACTTTTTTTGATATTATTTTTTCATGTTTACATTGCTTTTTCCTTTAAATACATTTTTCTGGATGCTTTAGAATGGTTTTGCTATTAATAGATCACTTTGAATATATTTTGATAAAATTTGCATAAATCAGACGTGCTTCTTTGAACAAACACCTTTTGAATAATATTATTTATATATAAATATATGATAAATTAATCACTTACAGATAATACACCTCTGGTAAACAGTTGAACACAGATGGTTCGATCTCAACCAGATCGTTGTAGGAAAGATCGCTTTAAAATGAATAAATTAAACGAAAAATATAAATAAAATTAATAAAGTAAACGAAATATTAAACAGCGTTATAAGTAATATATACGCTACAAAAATAGATAGTTCGGAAATGTGTTTGTCTTTGTAACAAGTAAAACTGGGGGAATTCTGGAAAGAATACAAGGCAAGTATATTTTTATATCTACATGGTTAATAATTATAGATATACATGATGTATTATAGATTTGTAAGTAACTTACATTTCACCTAGATAGGTTAAATTGAAGAAGCTGTTTTCATGCAACCTTCTCAGATGGTTGTGACGAAGCGATCTGGAATTTTAGTAAAAGGAACAGATATGACCAACGTGTCGTGAACGACATCCGCATATTAGTTAAACATGTTATTGTAATAGATAGAATTTAGACAATATAAACGTATGCTTAAATCAAATCTTCGCAATAGTATTACGGAATAAAGACCTCTACTACGAATGTAAAGTGTGCAATGGGCACGCTCTGATGTGATTTTAGACACGTCTATAGAATTTAGCAGACGACACTTATTAATTGCTATGCTTGTCTCTGGCACGAGTATATATAGGGTTTCTAGAAATATAGACGTTTGCGTAATTTCATGGTTACTGTTTACCTATTTTTTATGATCACTTCTACATTTCCACTGTTTCATGTAATCACTGTAATACTATGGTCACTGTTGAATTACTTCATGATCACTACATTATCACTGTTTACATGTAATCATTATATTGTCTCTGTTTTATGATATAGAGGATATTTGTTTGTTTCAGTGTAAGATCGAAAAATATTTCACCGAGTGAACACCAGATGCAATATTTTCCACGAGTGGCGAGGCCACGAGTGAAAATATAATAGCTGGGGTTCACGAGTGAAATATTATTGATCTTACATGTAAAACAAACAAATTTTCTGTTTATTTCATGATTTTTTAACGATTTTAACACCATTTTACTGATTTTTGCCGCGTAACGTCATGCTGTTATCTTCATGACGTCATCAAATAATGACGTCACAATGTTGAAGCAAAATATAATTCCATGATTATTTTTAGATTTTAGATGTTTTTCAGCACAACGTTCGTAAATATTTACGAACTACAGTTATCACGTACATTTTTTATTATGATTGACTACATTTCCGCTGAAAAAAACATTCATTAATGATAAATATTTTATTTTTACGCCAAATATTGTTCGGCTACTGTGAAATTATATTTGGTAATCATTACTGTGAAATTATCAGAATATAATTAATCGTTATAATTCAGTAATCTACTGCAAAACATGTAATAAAACTGCATAATCACTGTGTACTTTTTATAATTGAATGATCACTGTTTGTATGATTACTGCATAATCACTGTGTACTTTTTTATCATTGAATGTTCACTGTTAAGCTACTTAATGATCACAGCAATTATCATTGTTTAAATATCATCATTGTATGAGCACTGTTTAACTACTGTATTATCATATTATTGTATAGTATACAATACCAAGTACATGTAGTTATAATATAGTGATATTGTAATTATTGTATGATAACAACATGTACATACATTGCTACAGATTACTATATGAATTATGTATGGTTATTGTAAGCTCACTATATAATCAGTATTTTATCACTATGTAATCACTGTTCAGTAACCAAATAATGATTATATTGGATATCTAGCGATGTGATCACTTAATGATCACAATATGGTAGTCATGATTAAATTATGAACACTGTTTGTTTACTGGCCAATTACTGTAACTGATCGATTATTGGATATTCAAATGATAAATGGACTTTTGAAGTGGTTCGTGATTTAATTTTTTTTCCAAACTAATACATGTATTAATTTTTAATGCATTGGTTCTGAAGCCTCATGTATTATGTACATGTAATTGTATTATTACCTCATGTTGTCATGTTTGTATGATCTGAGTGAATAAATGAATTGAATTGAATTGTTTCATTTTAAATCATTATAAAGCCAAGTCATTCAATACAACATTGTTTTGAATGATTAGAACATTGTCGTGTTTTTTATAATAAACATACGCTCAAATTCCGTTAACTTTGGTCTCGTGTTTAAAAACATAAACAAAGAAGTCAAATCCGGCGAATCAGGCCGACCTTAACACGTGACTTTGACGCATTCGCAAATATAATTTCTGTGATAAGTACGGAACATTATTTCATGCTTTCCAGTGTTTTATTGTAATATATCAGATGATTATATTCTGATAAACCAATTTATAAAATATAATTTTCACTGTAGCCGGACTATATCTGAATGCGGATGAAAAGAAAATCATAACTAAATGGAATAACAGGCAGAAATTAATGCCGTCGTGCGTAAATTTTGCTTCTTTAGGAAAAGAAAGTCGATGTCATCATACATCATGTTAAAAACGTAACAAAATTAAAGAAATTTAACAGACCTATATTTCAAAATTGATTATGTGACGTCATGATGTGATGACGTCACAGAGGAGAATGCGTGACGTTACGCGGCAAAACCAGTAAAAAAATACTTAAAATCACTTAAAAAGCATGAAATAAAAAGAAAATTTATTTGTTTTACATATAAGATTGAAAAATATTTCATTCGTGAACACCAGCTATTATATTTTCACTCCTGGCTACGCCACTCGTGAAAATATTGCTTCTGGTGTTCACTCAGTGAAATTATATTTCAATCTTACATGCAAAACAAACAAATATCCTCTATATAACACGGTCTATATGTGATATCAGACTGAATATAAAATTGTTTAACTCCAAGTTGTTCTATTTACCTTTTACTCAGCTACTTACATGCTTTCAATATTCATTAACACCTCAAACGAATAAGCCTGCACTTCTGGAATGTAACTATGCCACATGTATCTGAAATTGAAGTTGGAAAAGTTATAAGGCCTTTTGAATAATACTGCACGTTTGTAACCTCGATTTTCATTGGATAATCGTGACATTTATACACGACTGTTATATCAAATTGTATTCATATTCAGTTTTCCACAAATAAAGAAATTATGCAAATATAATTCATGTTTCGAGTCCCAAAGTTCCTAATGAAATCCATAGAGAGTTTGATATCATACCGATTCTATGGATTCATACAACGCTTCAAAATCTGAATCTGTCTCGGTTAATTTCGCGCCTCGTCCAATATAGCTCGTACAAAGAATTCAGTATTGTACTCAACGTAAAATGTCAACAACAATCGTAAGCAAAGTACCCGGAGAACGAAGTGAGGATTACATACCACACACGTATTTCTATTAAATATTTTTGGTCTGTGGACATATTGTCTTGTTTATTTTAAAAGGTAATGGACAATTTAGCAATAATTTCATATTTGAATAAATCCGAGTATGAAATTTCTCTCATAATAACGCCTGTGGTATTTTGTAGTAAGATTGTGTTACTAAAACTAGAAAGCCGATAATGGCATATAAGCACTTCTGAAGTTTTAACTTTTATATTCTCCCAAATGATGACGTTTCGCCTATTTTGCAGATATAAAGTTGTCGAGATTTAGATCACATTACTGCAGAATATCATTAATAATTCATTCCGTTTCTAAAATAATGCACGCCATTTCGGTGAAAGGAATGTGTGGGTTGTAAAATGAAAAGGAATTTCCGCCTATTGACGTTTGTTTTGTAAACCATTTAATCTAATGATTTTCATTTAATGGTTTTGAAACCTTGAAACTTTTTGTATACACTTAACGTTTATCGCTTCAGTTTCACAGTGGTAATACATCGTTAACAAGGCAGTCTGAATGATAGCTAAATCCCCTTCCGCAGCAGACATGAATGTGTACTTCTTGACCTTTAACCAACCATGACCTTGATGTTATGACATGCATATCATAAGCACATTTGCTTAGCACAAAAGTCTGTTTCAGTTATTGACCAATTATCTTCCATATTCAGAAGGATACCTTTGTAGATACTCTTATTTTGTTTAAGTTCAAGGTTATGGTAACCATGGGTAATTTTAGACTTTATATATTGACAAGTTTCTTACATACTTGGTTGAATCATGCTTTAGGCAAAATTGCTGTTCCGTTGGCTTTAGTAAGATGTCCTGTTTTAACTTATAATACTTTTATTGTGACTCTTACGTATTACTTGTTATAGTTTTCATGTTTAACAAACGATCCAGGTGATAATTACATGCCTTCTGGTTATGTTGTAACCTTGATTTTGGGTGTAGCCACCAGGTTGTTGCCATCTGTACGTGATGATAGTGATAATTTGTGCCAATATAATTACAAAATTTTAGTAGTTAAAAAGTTAAGACGAGGACACACAATTGTTGACTTTTATCATTTGACCTCTATGTGTGACATAGACCTTTGGAGAAGCAACCTGAATAATGTACTCCACACATCATGTGATTAGGGCAACCATTTGTGCGAAGTCATTTAAAAAAAATTTCAGTAGTAAAAAAGTTAAGAAGCGGAAAGGAAAATGTGGACTTGAAGCGTGACATTGACTTTGGAGGTAGCAACCTGGATGCACCTTGAGGGTAGCAAGTTATTTAAAAACCTTTTAATTGTCAATAAGTTATAGAGCGGACATGAAAAAATATATGTTTTAACAGTGGACCTTTGAGTGTGACCCTGGCTTTGAGGATAGTGACTTGATT
This sequence comes from Ruditapes philippinarum, assembly GCF_026571515.1. NCBI lineage: Eukaryota > Metazoa > Mollusca > Bivalvia > Venerida > Veneridae > Ruditapes > Ruditapes philippinarum. The sequence goes on from NW_026855372.1 coordinate 61,280, forward strand.
ATATGGTGTCATTATGGTGATCATTTCTGCCTATTTATCTTAAAAACATTGCAGGGAATAAAATGTTATGGAGCGGTCACGAAATGAAGACTTTTTAACACTTGACCTTTAAGTGTGACCTTGTTCTAGGGGACAGCACCCAATTATTGCACTCTGTACATCGTCTCATAATGGTGATCACTCGTGCCAAGTTATTTCATTTTTTTAAAGAGGTTTAGATGTTATGGAGCCGTCACGAAATGTAGACTTTTTGACACTTGACCTTTATGTGTGACCTTGACCTAGGGGATAACAACCAAATTATTGCACTCAACACATCGTGTCATAATGGTGATCATTTATGCCAAGTTATTTCAATTTTTGTAGAGGTTTAAAAGTTATGGAACGGACACAAAATGTAGACTTTTTAACACTTAACTTTCAAAAGTGACCTTGACCTTTGGGGTAGCAACCCATTTATTGAGCTCTTCACATCGTCTTATAATGGTGATCACTTGTGCCAAGTTATTTCAAACACATTTCAGCGGTTTAAAAGTTATGGTGCGGACACGAAAGTGTTACGGACAGGCAGACGTCTGTGCCAACATTTGGGGTTTATGTGCTTTTTCTTTGTTCTTTATGAGACACTAGTAAAATCACCATATATACCAGTCTGTTTCTGAAATTTCCTTCTTTTGTTACTAAGATTATGAACGGAATGAACCTTATAGACCATTGGATGTTTGTCCGGACATACGGACGACGGACGGTCTGACAGACGGAGGCCATTCCTATAATCCCCTTCCTGTTTTGTGGAAGGGGGTTTATAAAATCGTATCATTCAGGGACTATTTTTCTTTACATATAATCACGGACTTTTAACAGAATTAAAGCTCGTGATGTAATAATGTTCCATATCATTCTGCAATTATTTGTTATGTACATGTGAAATTGTGCATGCACATATAGACGGACTTGACAAAATAAAGTCGTCTTAGAGAAGCATGGAAAATGCGAAAAATATTACAAGCTAGTCATACTGGTGTGTACAGAAAAATGGCTTCTTACTTTTAGGAAATAGAATCAATTGGTATCTACGTATACTTACATGAACGCATTCATCTCTAATTTTGTACGATTTATTGTTTTTCATTTAAGTGATTCCAGTACTTGAAATAAACCCTTACCATGCTGTAACCGAACTAATGAACCATAACAACCGGTATAGAGCCATGCCAGCCAGCACACCAGTGTGTCTGATCCGGCTGATACTGTTACATTTTGATAATAATGAACAGTTACAAAAATGGGATTTAGATATGGTACAAAACCACCAATCATGACAGGCAATTCGCCCCCTTAGTACAGCAACGGGTTAACTCCTAAACAAATTGTATAAAGAGTTAACTCTTTACTGCACTAAGTGATGAATTATATAAAGCCTATTCGACTTACTCCGGAATTAAGAATAGTTTAGGTTTTCACAGCTAATCCGGGGGGGGCAAACAAATTTTTACAGCTACAGCTTCGAAAATAAGCAAACTACTGTGATGGGTAGTGCACCGTGAAGATATAACGGTAAAAATTTGTTTGTACCTGGTCTCAATCCGGTACGGAATTAGACCCAACCCGTTGTAGTCTAGAAAGTAGTTCTTTAAAATTTTGAAGTGGCCCAATTTAAGGCATCTCTAGTTAGATTGGTCATAATTAAAGTGTATTTATTGCATGTGTGTAGTTTTTGTGTGTTATATGATAACTCTAAAAGTTGTTTTTTGTGTGTTCTCCAGGAACTCATTTGTTGGCTGAGGATTAAATATGTACTACCCACCAGCAGTCAGGAGTTTTTAAAGTGGTGAATTTAAACAGTGTTACAACAGAATGAAGATATCTGAAATAAGTAGATGGCTAACCTATTATATTTTGGGCCTCATTGGACTTAGATAGTGTTAATGTTTAAAGTTGAAGACAGTATATAATTCATTAACAGTGGAATCCAGAATTAAGCCTCAAATGTGACTGATTTACTATAGAACAAAGAATACGAAAAATCACCGGGCCGAGCCATCTGGGAATTAGTTGGAAAAACCAACAGCTACCGAGTTCCGGACAACATCTATTAGACAGCACAGCTGGCCTATACAAGTAAGTGGCGCATTTAAGGGTAAAGTGTGTTGTCAGTGAAGTTTGTAACTTACGTACAGGTGTTTAATTTCCTTAGATTTGTTGGCTGTATATAAGTAGGTAATGACGTCACTCATTGTCATTTCAAGATTGGATGCATCTCTGAAAATAAATTTACTAAATTTTCATAAAAAAGAAAATGATTTATCAAGTATTACATTCGTGTTCATCTTTGCACAGCTCGGACATGCATTATACTGCAATCCTCTCCTGATTTGGTAAAATGAAATATTGTTTTCACCAAAAATAAATAAATGATTGAGTAAATAAATAAATAAATAAATAAATAAATAAATAAATTGAATATAGAAACAAAAACTAAATAAAAATAATAATATGTACTTTTAATAAAAATAAAACATTTCTTAGAAATGTTTTTATAATCAATTATTTGGGGGAAAAAACCGGGAACACAAATCAGCAAACACCCGGCTATAATCCTTGTAAGGGGAAATGTAATTAAATTTTAGAAAACCCAATTTTTTAAAAACTATACAAAACGAAAAACAAAGGAAAAAAGGGTGAGACGAATATTTAAAAAGGGAATTTACAAAACCCAATAATAAAAGTTATAATAAAAATTTTAAAATTTTCCTTCTCGGGAAAGAACTAAAAGTTAAAGTTTGGGTTTAAAACCACTGAAAACGTGACATATTAAACTTCACCAAAAACCAAAAAATTTATAGGCGCGAAATTTTGTTCTTTTTGGGCAGCGCCATTTTTATATCAAAAGTTTTTAAAATTTAGTTATATATAGCGCAGAAAACAAAAAAAAACCCGTATAATTTGTGATCAAATTTAAATCAAAAAGGGGCAAAAATTTATAAAAACAAAAAGGGTGCAAAACCCCTGTGGGATTTTCTGAAAATTTTCAACTAAATCGTACGGGATATCCGTATATTTTTCCCCGTATAAAGTTTTTTTTACTATAAAATTTTTAATTTGAAAACTAGGAATTTTTCATGACTAGAAATTTCATCAAAAAATCCCTTTATTTTATTTTTTTTTGAAAAGCCCCACTTTTTATTTGCAAAATCGTGGTACTTTCCTTTAAAAAAAATACTTTTAAAAATATTACTCTGACTGAAAATTTGAACCCCCGACTCTCGCACCCCAAAAAGGGTTTCCCTTTCACCAACCCACGGGGGAAATTTTAAAGAAAAAAAGGCCCGAAAAAAAATCAAAATAATTGGAAAATTTTCCCTTTTTGGGTTTTTATTTTCATTAATTTCGAGGTATTTTGTTCAAAAGAAAAACCCGTTTTTAAACTGATGTTAAAAAATTTTTTGAAAATCTTTTCGCCAAAAAAATCCCACATGTATATATTCCACTACTCGACAGTCAGATTTGTTTGTGTAATACGCTCTGAAATATTCGGTAATCGACATTGCTAAAAAATAGCATTTTTCATTGATTAAAAATGATATTCATCAGCGTAATTTGTGATTGTGCATTTATTGACAATTCTATAAGCCAACGCTACTTTTAAACTTTGAATGCGTTATAATTTTTTGGATAATTGTAACAAAATAAAAATATTTCTTTCTTTTACATCGCTAGTTTTAAGCTGTTTTGAGAACTACTTGTTGTTAGGTTTGGCCAGAGATATAATGTCAGCATTCTGCGGTCCGAAAATACAAAAAAATGGCAAATATGTTATTACTAATCACACATTGTATCTGAACTGTTATATAAATGTCATTTAATTTGGGTGTTTAAATCATTTATTCGTTTCCCAACTCTGTCACTGACGCATTAATTTTTATTTCATTATAGTAAACCCCCCTAATTATCTTTTTTGAATAAATCAATAATTGTCACAAAGTATTGTTAAATTTTTCTGTTTTCCCCAATCCCTTTTAAATTTCTTAAAACAGTGCAGAATGTATTAAGTCCCCATTAAACGTTTAAAGAAATACTAACATTACATAATTTTGATAATTTTAAATTTTCAGGCATACTTAAACCGCCGCGATTTCCCTTTTGCTAGTCGGGTGTTTCCCAATGAAAAAAAATTTTTAGGAGAATTGCACAAATGAGGGTAAGAGGGTAATTTTGGGGCGTTATTTTAAAAACTTTCTATTTTATTCAGCTGGACAAATACTTAATATTTTATGGACTTGTCCATATAATCTAGAAAAACCATTTATATCTTAGGGGCAATTTTGAAAATGTGGTACTGATAGAATTAGCGAAACAGTGCAGACCATGAATCAGATTATATGTGTTCGATATGGATTTTTCCAACGGGTTAAAAACAGTACTCACTGTACGAATCGAAATAAACATCTGTTTCCAGTAATTAAATGGATTTGTTCAATCCAACACGCAAATGTTTTTATTGCACACAGAATGTTTAAAGTGGAGATACGAGTGCATTCAGTCGGATCTTTGAACTGCATGTAACACTTGAAAAACAAAACCTAACCGTTTTAAAAATGCCCCCGCGTTTGCGACCAGCATGGGATCAAGACCAGCCTGCGAATCCGCGCAGTCTGATCAGGACCATGCTGTTCGGCTAAATCAGTTTTCTCTACTTTTATAGGGTTTGTTAGCATGGATCCTGCATCAGCTGTGTGCGCGGATGCGCCGGCTGTCTGGATCATGCTGGTCGCAAAGCATTATATTGGTTTTGTCTGGCGCGGCTCCTATTATCAATAATGGCAAGCAGATGATAAGGGCTTGTGTTGCATTAATGGTTTAAAATATCCGGTTGAATGTGAGCTATTTATTTATCTAGCTTGACACAATGTAATTTACGTTAAACCATATTTTGCAACAATGTGTCGTTATAGACATTATTTATCTATTTGCTGGGATTTTGTCACACTGACTTTCTACGAAAGAGTCAGGTAATTGTGGTTTTATGCTTTTAGAATATGAGCCGCGTCACGAACAAAACAACATAGTGCGTTTGCGACACCGCGATGGATCCAGACCAGCTGCGCATCCGCGCAGTCTGATTCAAGGATCCCATGCTGTTAGGCTTACAACTCTATAAAAGTAGAGGAAAACTGATAGCGAACAGCATGGATCCTGATCAAGCGCAGGCTGGTCTGGATCCATTGCCTGGTCGCGAACCCATTATGTTGTCTTTGTCGGGGGGGGGTTGGGGGGGGGGGGGGGGGGGGGGGGGGGGGGGGGAGGCGGGGGGGGGGGGGGGGGGGGGGTGGACGGCGGTTCATATGCAGAATATGTCAATCTCTTGGCCTATATCGACGCATTCTATTAAATACCGATTTTCTTTATGCAGGTTGTAGTTCCACGTTTAATATTTTTCTATTGAATGACTTTCTATATTTAGCATGTACATTTCCTTATATTTTTGTTTGTTCTTAAATTATCTGGATATCTGACACAAAAATGAAGATTTTTAAGAATTTTATATTGAAATCAATTAAAATGTTAATTAATAAGTCCCAAATCAATATGAATTCCAAAATCAATCAAATTGTAAATGAAAGAGTACGAAATCAATTAATTGTTAATGAATAAGTTCAAAATAAATGTTAATTAATAAGTGTGGTGGAGATTCAGGTTTTACACCAACATTGAAGACAAACTTTTTATTTCTTTTTCAATAAACACTTTATTTTTAATTTCAAACCTTTTATAAACTTTATAGTTCTTATTTTAACTAACATTAACAACCGTGTATATTCCAATGACTGTAATGTCGCAATGTACAAATGCTGTGAAGGGCGTGTTTTATATAGGGCTTAATTTTACCGCCAAAATGTAAAATTACAAGAAAAAGCCGACAAAGTGGAGAAAGTGTGGCTGGAGCAAAGCATAGAGTATAGTATTTTTTACCGCCTTTTTGATTTTGGCGGGAAGTTATTATGTTACAAAGAACGCGGAGCATAACATATAGCGTCATTCATTGAAGTAATAAAATAAAATAAAGAAGAATAATCGGTGTATTTTTCACGACACTCCAGCAAGTTGGGAGGCTAAGGGAAACAAAAGATCGGTACAACTAAGTAAACATGAATTGATATCAGGTCAATTTACTATTCTGTGTAGGGACCAACTAATCATTAGCATAAAATACTGTTCAGTATGTATTAGTTCATCTCCTCTTCATAGGTATACACTACTTAGCTATTTACGCATGTATGATCTTACTTGTTCTTATGTTTTCTGGTAGTCAACATTTAAAATTTCAAGCATATCATCGTTTGTCACACTAATTTCTTCTTGCTGTCGCTTGTACTTCCTGTTTCAGCTGTTCTAAGATAGAAACTTATTCCTACTATCATTTTCATAATATACTTTCCAATTTTGCTTTGCTGTCTCACTTTCTACTCGCCATATTTTCTCTATGTCAACGCATTGTATCTGTTTTTGTGCTTGTTTTTTGTCATCTTTCGTGAATTTTTCTCATTCTTTCTTTTTTTCATTTCTTTTCATATTATAGAAGATTCACCAGTAATTCCGCGCTAGAAAATAGCTTGAATAGAAAGTGTTTATAATTTCATTCATCTAATCATCTGGATTAATTACAAATTCAGTATTCACTCTCTGTGTCACTTTTATACTTTACTTCTTCTACCTCTTTTCTTTTACAGCTTTCCAATCCTCTTTAATTTTATGACCATCACAATTATTTAATTCATCACTTCTTGAATCACTTTTTGAATCTCTGTCAATATTACTTGAATCACTATTTGATTCACAGTCATCATCATTTGCATCACCTTTTACATCAATCACTTCACTTTCTTTTTAATCACTTTCTTTAACAACACTTTTAACATTATCTTCTTTATTACTTTTACTTCAAACATTATCATCACTCTAATCGCCACTGGAACCACCGCTTTCATCATTATTTGAATCACTATCATCACTACTTGAAGAATAGATTGATCATCATATCATATGTAAGCCTTTATATTTAGCACAATTTACATCATAGAACACATAAACACATACTTAATATTAAGGTTACACCAGAGAACAGTTTAAATAATAGCTTAAATCCAACAACTGTCAAGAATTTATAAAATCAAGGACACAGTTAGACGCAAATAAATCGTTGTTCAATGTACTGTTCCATCTAGAGAACTTATAATCATTACTTCATTTGTAAATCTTCTCTTAATACTGTTGAGCTTTGCAACGAGCTGCAGCTTACGAACTGCACGATAATTTTGCTCCTCTTATCGCTGAATAGGTGAAGATGTTATATGATCATTTATCAATTTGGCAAATCTCTCTTGCTATTACCATTAATCGGATAATAGAAAATTCAAAGGTTCTGCAAGAACTTTTCCTTTGATGTATTTTTACTTTGCTGATTCTGATCTGCCCATCCCGACTTTGAGGTAACTCACAGATACGTCCCATTTTCCAAACACACAGCGTGGCAAATTCGTCTTTAATAAGAACCACATCTTCCATTTTGAGCACTATAATGGGAATTGTATTTTCTTTGACGTTCGGTTCTGACTGCATACGTTCACGATAAGACTAATCAAATACTCATCTCTCGCAAATTCTCCAAAACTCATTTAAAATATTTTGTCCCTTTTTCCAACATGGCTAGTAATTTTATCACTTGTGGCTTCCTAGGTGATAATCACTGTCTTTGTCTTTTGTCTCCATTGTCTGGAATGCCCAAGTGTCGGGTTAAGGCCTCAAAAAATGGTTTAGGTGTAGTGTAATGTTCGAGTTAATGTCGTCAGTGACATATACAAGCGGCATTGAATTCACTGTTGCCGTCTACTCTCTTTCAACTAACTTGTTTTTGCATTTGTACTATGGTCAGGAAATTTAAATGTCCTACGAGAATTTTACGAAGAATCGTTTTACGATTCCAACTAATCTTTCGTATGCTCCTCCCATACGGGAGCTAAGTTCTACAATAAATTTCCATTTGATTCTAGTATTGGCTAGTAAGATTGTACTTCAATGACTTTGGCACCATTTCGCCATATACTATTTATGTTTGACTTGTGCCTTGATTGAGAGGCATTATCGCTAATAATTCTCTGCAGGTGTTTGTCTCTTTGAGATATAATGTTTGAATCCTAGTAAAATTCTCCGTAGACATGTCCTTGTACAAGCTCCAAATGAAATAGCTTCTGATAAGGAAACACGTAAAAAGCACACCCATACTGTTCTTGGGGTCCGTCTTTTGTTTTTATCGACAGTGGACCAAAATAGTCAAGTCCAACTCTTGAGAAAGGAAGTGCTTCCTGAACTCTGGAAGGTGGCAAAGGCGCAAATGCAGGCATCTTATATGGCCCGCCTTCAAAATAACGGCAGGTCGAACACCTACCTAACACTGATTTAACAACTGAACGTCCTTTTAGGAATCAAAATTTATAATCGAATTTTCGAAAGTGGGTTTTGAGAAACTCCACAATGACCAATGTTTGTTTATGTACTTTTTCTATTATCAGAATAGGTAAACCACTCAATTACGCGGAAGCAAGAATCGGTTGTTTCGCTCCTTCAGTTATTTCCTGCATTTTTCAAGTCTTCCCTTGCTCCTCAAGATTCCTTTAGGATCAATAAACAAGACCTACTGTCTTTGTAGGGTAGTTGTTTTCTTCTGATTTATATATACCGCAGATTAGTTTCACTGAAATGTTTTCGTTGGTAGGTATAGGAGTCCATCATATTTTCCCGACGTTTCCAATTCCTGATGATGTTAACTGACTGGTTTTCACACTTTTGCTCTTTTAGTTTTTCTTAATGAATCGTGGGCAAGAGCAGTAGTACGAATCGAAAGTAATACTTGTTCAACAGAAGAATACTTGGTACTGTCTATCCCCAATGGAGCACAAATATTGTCCATCGAATCATTAATTGTAGCATGCAAATCGGAGACAGATTTTCTTCATCAAGAGAATTAGGTTTCAAAGTTTTTTCGGAGTTAATTTCCGACAACATGTTTTGCTCTCAGAAACCGTCTTGAATCTTCAATTAAATTTTTTTCGCTGTTCTCGGAGGACAATTCGAGAAATATTCTGAAAGCCAATGAGGACCATTCGCACAAAAGTTTGTTATTGGGCGTAAGTCATGTATTGTTTGCTCCTCTTGTTGCAACATCTTGCTGGATTTCTCTTTTGATTTTTACGTAACTTATCTTTGTTGTAACATATGATTTTATTTTCTCTGATTCGATTACTCACAAACAAGGTAACTTTTTAGTTTGTTTGTAAACCATCCTATCACCATTGTGAATTCCGTTTCCAAATGTATGATCCTTCAATCTCCAATTTTAATTGCGCCTCTACAGAATTTCAAACACCTAACACCCTGTCAAAACAGCCCAGTAAAATTCTAATCGAGGCACTGTCATTGTTTTAACAGGCGCCTAGTGTGTTTTCGCAACACGAGGTCCGACTGTTCACTTCACTAACCATATTTCCTGATGGACCATAGATAGTAGTAGCGGTACGACTTCATTGATGCATCACAAAAGCAAGTAATGTAGGTTATGTTTTTATTACTTTCCATTGATAGACACCTTGGAAATGAACACTCTGAGCATTTTGTATATATGTATCCTGGACATCCTGACCGACGCCTCTTTAAATTTTTCATCAAATTTTATCACATCATCCCACGATGAGATTCTTGTTTTCCAGAGGTTTTTGTAAAATAATTTACCTTTAGCATAACGGGTGAAAGCAATTCCAACGGATCAAAAACTGATGCAATCACTTGAGAACAAATCTTTTTGTCAATTATTTTCACTTTGTAATCCTAGGCTGTTTTATTGAAAGTGTATCAGACTTTAGGATCCAAGTTATGGACCAAGGACAACCAGTATTTTTCATTTCAAGTTCCGTTTCTTGCTTTGCTATTGAAGAATTTTATCTTTATCATCATGTTTGTAAGCCATTCTCTAAGATTCATGGAGGCATCCTTTTTGAAATATTTGTTTGGATTTCAAATATAGTTAATAGCTTCAGTTTCTGTTTTTACTCCTGTCACAACGTTGTCAACATAGATGTCATTTTTTTATCTTGTTTTTAGCTACATCTGTATCATATCTTTCTAAATGACTCTCCTCACAGTGGCACCTAGTAGAAATGGGCTCGAGATCAACGCGGAACGGGAACTCGACAAACCTAATTCTTGAATATTTTGTAAGTCAGTACTTGGTTTTCACTATGATTTTAACCACAGGAAATCTTGTCACGTCACGTTCACATTTCTTGCAAACCTAGTTCTGTAAAAATGGCCTTTTCGATGTCTGCTATATGATAGTTATTTTTTGTGTAGGCGGAATCTCATAAAAAAAGTCCACATAAATCAATGAAGCATCACCGGTTACTCATTAAGATGTAAATCATTCGTTTAAACTGCTATATTCTGGTTTTTACATTTTTGATGAAAGCATCATTAAACTACTCGGTACCTTTGTTGATTTTTGTGGATTTATCACTGCATGATGTGGGTATATAATGTATCAAATCACCTTTGGTATCATTCACTTCTTCTAATAATACTTTACCTTAATTGCTCCTGAATAATAGAATCATATTTCCCAACCGTTCTTGGTTTTGTTTCTTAAACCCTTTTTGACACACGATTTAAACCGTCCGAATGACCAATTCTTTATTAACTGGCAACAATTCCTTTCTCTCCTTCTTTCCACGGCAGGTGACTAATATCTTCCTTTTCAAATTTCCAAAGTATTTTGGAAACCTTCCATGACCTTTTGTCTTCAAGATGTCTCTTTTATTTTCAACTAACTAACTGGTTCTGTGTTCCAGATCTCAAGTTTACTGGTTTCAAAAGGAAGCGAAGAATATAGTTGAATATTTTTTGTTGTAGTCGGGGAATTCCTCCGTATGTTAAATCAACAAATTTGTTTCACTTCCCAGTTTTGTAGAGTTTTCATCAGTTCTTCCTGTAAGTAGCCCAGCCTAGACTTGGGCAAGTAGATATATCAGATTGAATTTCTATCCTTTGTGGGAGAACAATTCAAGATAGAGTCGTTTCCTCAATTAATAACTCACACTTGAAATTCCAATTTTCTTTGGAAATTGTCTGCTAGGGATCTAAACTATGAAATTATGTCCTTGATGCCCATCGTTTTCCTAGAACGTTATTTGTGTCTCCTTTGAATGTACATTATGTACAGGAACCAAATGTGGTTTGCAAACTTCACATACTCAATATGTTCTCCCATTCTTTATTTTGCTGTATATGTTGTCGATGGTTGGGTGGAATGTCGCTTTACGTATCTTGCTACCAAAAAGTACAACTTAATTCTTCAGTCTTTCCCTTTTTTAACCTTAAGTTTCTCTGCTAGTTTTTCCGAATAGGCACTATATTGTGTCTTTGTGATCCACAGTACTAATAGATTCGCACTTTCAGTCGTTTATTTATTAATGAGAATTCAAGATTTCTGTCCTAGCTGTCTGCATGAAGAACCATTTCTTCCTGAATAGATAATCATTCGCATTTTCTTTCAGTTAATATAATCTGGCTTGGATATGTTTGTTTCAAATATTGTCTTGTATTTGTTTCTTTTCGAAACCAATAAGCTGTTTCTCTCCTTACTAGCTCCTTAAATAACTGTTTTCGGGCAAAGACTTCGATGATGTACATTTGATTTGTCACAGTATACACATATTTCTAACTAACTTCTACAGTCAGAAGAGACGTGTGCCCTTCTTTAAAACATATCAAGCAGCATCCTTTTAAACTTTGACTTTCTTTTCTTCAATAGTATTTGTATCTATTGACAGTTCATCACTCCAGTGATATTTTTGCTACAGTATCTGCATATCTTCGCTAATGGAAGTATAAGGCTTTCCTTTTTCTCATATCGCAACTAATGCTCCCTCCAGAATAGTTTGTCTGTCCTGTGTTTGGTTTATAAGCGATTTAACATGCTGTATGTCTATTCAGTATGAGGATTTGCTTTGGCTTATTCACACATACTGACTCGAGTGCATTCAGAAGACTTTTGGTTTGTCAGATTTTTCCCTAGAAACTAGTATTTACGAAAGGCAAATCCCGTAACGTTTTAAATACACCATTTTAGTAATCAGCACCCTTTTGTATTTCAAGTTGAAAAGAAGAACTTCACTGGGAAGTTTGCTTCTAATCATAGACAGCAAACACTGTTGGTCTAAATTTTATTCATCACTTCCTAAAGCTGCGGTAAATGACGCACACTCAATCTTGTCGAAAAGAATCTTAATCCTTCTGTAGTATTCTTGCGGTGGTAAGATATTCACATACCTTTGTAATGTTAAATCAAATTATATCCTGGGAAGGTCACCGAATCTTTCACGAAGAATATGCAATAAGCTATATCATAATTCTCAATTTGGATAATGTCAGCCCAGCAATGGCACTTCTAGCTTCACCTACTAATTTCCTTTCAAATAATTAAATTTATCAATAGGAGAGAAAGCTTATCATTTTTTCATGTATCGCACTGCGAAAAGAATCCCAGAATTCCGTCCATTGAAGACGATTTCCACTGAATGAGATCATGTCCAATTTGGGTAATTTCACTGTATTTGTACTTTTATCTTTTAAAGCATGTTGTTCTTCAAAGAACCTTTGTTGTATTTCCATTTGCTCCTCATTTCTTCTCTTTGTTGTTTTTCAAAGAATTCTGTTGTAGTTTGCAATTGAAGCTCACACATAATGCTGTACTAAAGTTTCTGCTCCTTTACTTTCTAGTGGTTTGTATTCTACATTAAGCTTTTCATATCTTTTTGAACATTTTCAAGTTTATAAACTATAGTCATTGCTTTGTCTTTCCTGTAAGGCTGAATCATTATCCATGACTACTTTGTAAAGAATTCACTATCACTGTCTCCAATAGCTAAAGCAATTTTTTTCAGACTGAAATTGTAAGTTTTTCCGTGTAATTATTGACTTTTTTTCTTGCAATTCGTCTAATCCTATTTTTCTATCCCTGCTTTCTCCTCAGCATCCATGAGCATTACAATCTGAATATTTCAGACAATAGCTGCTCCCCATTTCCAATCTCTGTATCTAAGAAGTTGTAAAAATCGTGTCCGAACACCCTTTTAGATATGACAAGTTAGTATCGCCTCATCATGAATTATTTAACTGCCGTATTTCGCTGAATAAAATATGATGCATATAACACTACTTTTCAAAACAAAATATACTCACTTTTTCTTGTTAATTCTCACCACGTGGCATTAAAATTCCTCCAGCTATTCATTGCCATACTTTACTTACAAAAACGCGGGAATATATAAACATTCAAATAAAATATTTTCACAAACATTTCAACTGTAAAGTACAGAACACATGTCTTCATAATACACACTTCATCACAGAAAATCACACGTGGAAATACAATATCACATTTTTAGATTTTTAGAACTTTGCACAACTTGAAAATATTTCCAAAATTGATTTTCCTTTTTCCACCGAAACACTTTTTAAATTCCCTTTTTTTTAAAACACTTTTCACAAAAACACTCATCCGGTTCGCGGGACCAATTTCAATGTGGTGGAGATTCAGGTTTTACACCAACATTGAAGACAAACTTTTTATTTCTTTTTCAATAAACACTTTATTTTTAATTTCAAACCTTTTATAAACTTTATAGTTCTTATTTTAACTAAACATAACACACCGTGTATATTCCAATGACTGTAATGTCCGAATCTAACAAATGCTGTGAAAGGGCGTGTTTATATAGGCTAATTTACCGCCAAAATGTAAAATTACAAGAAAAGCAAGAAAAGTGAGAAAGTGTGGCGTGGAGCAAAGCATAGAAGTATAATTTTCCCGCCTTTCTTATTTTTGGCGGGAAGTTATTATGTACAAAGACGAGGAGCAATAACATATAGCTCATTCATTGATAATAAAATAAAATAAACAAAATAATCGTGTATTTCACGACAATAAGTCCCAAATCAATATGAATTCCAAAATCAATCAAATTGTAAATGAAAGAGTACGAAATCAATTAATTGTTAATGAATAAGTTGAAAATTAATTAAATTGTTTAATGAATGAGTTCCAAATCTATCGAATCGTTAATGAATAAGTTCCAAATAAATTAAAGAATAATTCATTAGTGTAAGGTTAATACAGGGACAATTATTGTAATACTAATTTCTAAAGACCATCTTTCACAGTATAAATGCAATGAACTACATGTATATAATTTATTATACCTCTAATGTAAGGTTAAAAAAGAATAATAGTTAGACTACTTTACACTGTATAACAGAATAATTTTAAGACCAACTTACATATTATCAATGTTAAGTTAAAACAGAATAATGAAAGACCATCTTATATTACAATGTATCAATTTAAGATTAAAACAGAATAATTGTACGACTAACTTACACAGTATCAATGGACTCGTTTTCGCCATTTAAGCAAGTAGAATTCCTTTCCAGCCAATCATCTGTAAGATTTCTGAGTATTCTGTGAATAAAAATAAAACATAAAATAGAATATCAAATATATTATCATATGTTTTGGTCTTTAATACTAAGTTCACAAAGGACTACCATAAACCAAATAAAAGATAAAGTATTGTTTTACATATACGAGGTATCAATTAAAGGGGCGTTGTAGTTGTCTTTATATGTAGTTGTACATAAACTGATAAAAGGTTTGTCCGACCCTACTTTTGTGTACATAACCTTTGTATATTCAAGTGAAAAATTCCATTCATTCGTGTTTCTCGTGCATTTACATGCAGCGGACAGCCTAACCTTTCTGTACATGTATAACACTTCGATATGCACTGAATAACGGTAATAAATAACACTGATTATTACTTTACAAATTCTCCTTGTATATTGATTAGGCAATTAAGTGTGACAAGTCATATTTACAAATGATTAAATATCTAAAAACCTTCAAGACACATGTTGCGAAAAAAAAAAAAATAGTGTGATAATTATAAAATACTTACAAATCACCCCACGTGTATTCACAAAGACCATCACAATATCCGCATGTATACAATGCTGCCATAACTTGAATATATGCGGACAAATAATTCTTGTAATCACTCATAATGTAGAAAAATAATCCTTTTCACGTTAGTTCCCACTACGATTGTTTTAATTATTGTGTAATTGATAAATTTATTCACCAATTTCTTATTTCCCTGCACATTCAATCAACGACTTTTTTGCTAAAAAACTTATTTTTCTACGTGTACTATAGATATCTTTTCCAGTCCCTGAGATATTCTTATTTATTTTCAGTTTTAGTTCAACAACTGATGTAACATTGTTGAATGCGACATGCCGATTTAAAATTCAATCCGGAATCAAATACGGATGTCGAGTGACAATTTTCATAGAATGTCATACATGAGTAGAAACCAATTGTAGTTATATGATAAACCAGAATAATTGATCTTGCCATACGGGCATATTATATTTTCAATTTGATATTGTTACGCCATAAACTTTCACATAAATAACAAACATATTGACAACGGTTTTTATACATTTTTACCCTTACTTTACTGATTTTCAATAATGGACATCTCATATTTGGTAAAAACAATATCCATTTCTATTTTTTTTTCGTTGCAATAATACTAGAATTTATATGGTGACCATTATATACACACAGGTCTCTCATATATCAGTAAGACCGGTGTACACAATGATATGGCGACTTTCCAGCTTTACTAGTAGCGGAAAAAACTTAAGGTGTCATTCCAGGCTCGAACAAGCACCCGAGTAGATCTACTGACGTTCCGTATGACGTTCCGAAGCCAGCTGGATAGCTTTCTCACCTGAAAGAATTCAAAGTCCCGGACAGGATTCGAACCGACAGCGGAAAGGGGCATAGGTTTGAAGTCTCCTAACCCTAACCACTCTGTCATGGACGCCAAATTTCATTTTCTATTTAAATGTCAAAAATGATATAATACACACAAATATTCACAAGAATTCCGAAATAAAAAATATAAAATCAACAGTATCATATGTACATGTACAGGAATGTTTTCAGCCAATGCTAAAATAGAGAAAAACAACGCCCGTCATGCAGACTCGGTCAAAAAGAGCCTGCTCAAGGACGATACAGGTATGTGCAAGCTGCCGTCCACGCCCCCTGACACCGACTCAAGCACAATTCAACATTGATCCGCAAACATGTCTATATGCTGGTCATCTTTGAACATTAATTTTGACACTTAAGTGCCATTCCATGACACGCTGCGCGTGGTCCCAAATAAGATGTGTATGCCCTAAACGAGAATACAATGGGTGAAACTTAATTAAATGGAATTTTGAAAGGGGATCAGAGGAAATGAAGCCAAAGCTTCGTTTCTGACTATCGTGCGTAGCTGGTTTGATGATGTTGTTTTTAACATATATTTTTCCGAGAATAATAGAATTATGAATTATTGTAAAGGTAAGTAGTTTGTAAATATTAGATAAAAAGTATCAGTGCGTTATAATGTTGAAATGTAATATTTTATATTTTGAAGCTTTTGGAAATCAATTCAGAAAGAAAGGAATAAATAACATTTCTAAATGTTGAGGTTTTCTTGAAACGGTGTTATGGGATTGTAATCAAAAACTTAGGTCCATGAACATTTTAGATTTTGCCGTGTTGGAGACTTTATTGACTTGAGTGAAAACAGAAAATGTGAATTGTCAAAATCAAATATTTCTTCGTCGAAATGTTAAAATTAAGACTTTATCCGTTGATGATGCATGATTCAGTATTTAAAGGAGAAGATTGAAGCCACATTATTCATCATACACCATTTATGTTTTTCTTTTTAAATGACAAACATGAATTTTATAACATTTAAATAAATGTTTGGTTTAAACATATCTATTTAAGCTCGGTTGCGAAACAAGTTCTTGCAACTTATATTAATCAGTCTCGATTCCGCTTCCTGGAAACAACCAGTACTGGTGCCATATGAAGAAACATGTCGTGACCCGATTGGGGCTCGAACCCATGATCCCTCGGTTGAGAGGCTGACACCTTATCCACTAGGGCACCGCTCCCCTAAAATAACTGTTTTAGACCCGTTAGATACTTATACTTATAACCTGAAAAAGAACCGTTGAATGCGAAATAATTTGTCAAAATAATATAAAGATTTGCTTAGCTACAAGAGTGGATCGGGCTGCATGTGTTATTTGAGCTATATTAGTTTGTTTAGCTAGGTTGTACTACATGTATGACTGAGCCAAACGTGGGAGTTGAGCTAAATGCTTGTGTTGATTTAACTTCATGTGTGGTTGTACTACATGTGTTGGTTCGATGAAATAAATGTGTAGGGTGAGCTATATGCGTTGACTAAGCTGCATATGGTGGCTAATCAGCACATGTACGGTGAGCTAAATGTGTGTTAAGTTAATAGTGACACGTGGGTTGAGATTAATGTGTACGTGGTTTCAGCTCAACGGGATCTGATCTTCTGATTGGGTTTGTGCAGAAGCAGTCATCTTGCATTATATATATTTTTTTACAATTTAAACGAAATCAGAATACAGTTTTGATTCAATTTGTTCAGTTTCATTTACCGTGTACCGTGTCGAGAAGGACATTTACTGTAATTAATTTGTCATCAGTACACTTGTGCACGTGTAATCAGATTGACAAGTAATATTTAAAACAACTTATTGTTATTTCCAGATATTTTACTGCCAAGCCTTTTTTTGTTTTCAGTAGCATAAAAAGCGAAAAGGTTTTAAAAGTTTCATCCAGTGATCAAAATACATTTTAACTGATTAGTTTTCCCTGTAGATTTAACTGGCAATAAAAATGCTACGATTCTACAATGATTTGAAAACTAATGTACCAAAAGTGTGAAAGACATTAGATACTATCCGTTTAAAACAAATGAATAAAAATGTTTTACACGTAAAACGATCTTTTTTTTTTCAAGCCAGTAGGCGGGCGATATGTTATTTTAAAGCAGCACGCCTACATATTTATACTAAGTTTTAGAAACATTAAAACTGGTTCAAATATTGTCTAGTAAACAGATAAACTCAAGCAAGCATAAATGTCTTACCACTGTCTGTCACATAGGACTGTTGTCGACAACATTATAGATCAAGAGCAATAACTAAGTGGGTTAAAATTGTTGAGTCGCTGTTATTAATACTGTTCAAAGCATGACAAAAAAGGAAAGTATAACACCTACCAAATTAATAAATTTTTTGATTATTATATACTTTTCTCTTTTTGACATTACAATTATTAACATCTCTCCTTTAATTTTGTGTATCGGCTGAATTTGAAAGTACTCCGGCACGACACCAGTGAAAATATGGAAAATGAAAATATGAATTTTATTTCACCATTATTTCTCAATATTTCATTTATAAGTGTATAATATATACATTTAATGACATGGTGTACCGGTATTTAAATATAACTCACCGATTATGTGAGGGAAAACTAGTAATGTTTCTGGTGTAATTGTCGTAGCCCAAATAATGGTAACTGACACTTTCAAAAATAAAAGCTTGATAAATCCCGTAAGGGTTAAAGTGACAGTATGTACAGTTTTTCATTGTCAAGTTGAGCTGAAGTGACTTTGTATTTCAAAAGATTGACTGTTATATTGGTGATTGACCAATTGTTGATATTAGAAAATGTTTAGGATAAAATATATATCTGTCTAAAATATTGCAGTACTCTTGGCCCGTGTAAGACTCGAATTCAAACCCTGTGGTGGGTAAGATTAAAAAAAAACGAACTTCTGGCTAAAGTTAACTAGTTTATAAATAACAATTTAATTAAATTTGCACAAAAATTATTACAGAATTAACAATATATTCTTATCACTTGAAGTTAATAAAAGTTAAAGTTTGTTGATTTCTTGAATGTTAATATGTGTTCAGAATTTGTAAATAAAACATAATTACAATTCCTTGTTGTTGTCCTTCGTTTTCTTTAATAGTAAATAATTTGTTGAGTCTTTGTTAGTAAGTGAATTTAAGTGATTATTGCCAAAATGTTTAAAGAAATATAAAGTTTTTGTAAGAGAGAAAATTTGTTGTTAGTTACTGAATGTCCAAAAGACAAAGGTCGCTGGATCTGCTTTGCATGTACTTTTGTTATTCTTTTCACGCAACTTAAGTTGCACATAGTCGCGTAAATTCCAACCAATACGATTACAGATCAAGCTTTTTCGCAGAAGATGTACGTTATTACCCCGTTAAATTCCCAGAACTTTATCATCGACCAATGAAAAAGCATCCGGCTGTCTAATTGGCCAATCCTATGTACCGTTACAAAAACATGATAGCCAAAGCACATTGGAAAACATGGTGTTGATCTCCAAAGAATGTAAACCCACATGTCAGCGATTGGAAAATATATTTCAATGGCAGTTTGATAAGAACCCATAAGCTATGACGAATAAGTGTTGTGTAACCTTGGTTTTAGATAAATTTTGATCCTGAGTTGTAAATTTCTTGCTATAGCCGTTCGTGTGCACCGCGCAGGAAAATAGTTTGTTTGGCTCGAAAATCTAAGTTACCTTTGGCCTGTAATAAGATGCAACGATGACATCTGGATTGATGTAGATGTTTTGCTACCTGTTAATATTATTTCTTTTATGAATGACTTCAGTGATTCGGTAATCACTGATTAGTTTCATATTAAAGTTAAATTGTCGTGTGTTTTCACGACTTCCGGTTTTGAGCTAAAAAATAAAAAAGTCATCATAGAAAGTGGTTCACGACAAGCTGGAGTGAGTTGTACCCGATGTTTCTAAAATTTAAAGCTACAAGCAAATTCCGATGGATATTTACAGAAATTTCCTTTAAATAGGCCGTTTGAGTTATTTATCGTTCATGCAAAGCAAATTACAAAATGGAGAGGAATAATGGCAAAATTTAAAATCCTTTTGCCTTTCACTAGTTAACTCACTATATACCCTTGGATGGGTATAAAGTCACCTTTAATTCTTTATCACAGCAAAGTTCTATTGAAGCTCAATTAACCAGTTGTACGGCATTGCTCATGCAGAAATAAGTTTATTGGATGTCTTTTGCCGCGTCTCAATTTCCAGCACATATATAGATTTATGCTTAATTTAATCACAATCTTGACACTTAGATCATCAAAGATATGTATATTCAGACAGACAGACAGACAGACAGACGGACAAATGGATGGATGGACAATATCCAATTTCATATTTTACCAAAGGGAGGTAATGAAATTGAGATAGGTTTATTTCTAAGCGGTGCGTATCTGTCATATATATGGGAGGTCAAAAATAAACTAACAAACACATTAGCTTGATGCTACTAAAGTATTTATTAAGCTAAGGAAAATAAAACAAGTCAAGAGCGAAAAATCAGTATTTCTGATGTAGAGTTGTCGTAAAGAAAAAAGAAAAATGCCTAATTAGATTGCGCTATAAATACGCGTGGAACGTTCGAGTAAGAAGAAACTATATTCTCGTCCGTAGTCCATAGCGTTTGTCAGAATATGTTCTGAAATAAATAAATGAATGTATTATTATCAAAGTTTTTTACTTATTAAAAAGAACATATACATCCTTTTATTGCTTAAAGTGAATTGGTCTATAATGGAAAGTCTGTTATATAATAAAAGACTAAGTTGATAGTATTTAGTATAATACATAATAAATCACGAAAAAAATATGTATGGGTGTACGATACATGATACTACGGAGCCCCTAAGGTGACATTTTCCACACTTTTTTCCCCGGAATTTAATTCGTTTTTACGAAATAATAATTCGTAATTACGAAATAATAATTCGTTTTTACGAAATACTAATTCGTAAATACGAAATATTAATTCGTTTTTACGAAATATTAATTCGTTTTTACGAAATAATAATTCGTAATTACGAAATATTAATTCGTTTTTACGAAATATTAATTCGTTTTTACGAAATATTATTTCGTATTTACGAAATATTATTTCGTAATTACGAAATATTAATTCGTTATTACGAAATATTAATTCGTTTTTACGAAATATTATTTCGTAATTACGAAATATTATTTCGTAATTACGAAATATTAATTCGTAAAAACGAAATGTTATTTCGTAATTACGAAATAATAATTCGTAAATACGAAATAATATTTCGTAAAAACGAATTAAATTTTTTCTAGCGTTTCAAAGAGTTTTGGTAATAGTTATAAATAAGGCCTCAAAACTAAGTTCCTGACTTAATATAAGGCATGTACATGCAATATAAATAGTGATTTTTGTTCTCCCCAAGTTTTTTTTAACTTTACACTATTGTACATAAATTAAAATATTCGCATGTCAATAGCGTTGAGCCACAGCCGTGATAGTACACGCGCTAGGAAAATTTACTTAAAATGGGGGTCCTGTGCTTCAAATCCAAACACGGACATTTCTAATACTAAATTGTGAGGAAATATTCATTTTAAATTGATTAGATTAGTGAAATCTGGACCAACCCCCTCCTCGTCCCATTAGTTTTACTTATGTATATGATAAAAGAACGGAATAATATAGCATGTTTCTGTTTTAAAGATACATGTCGTAAAAGATTGCCTCAAACATTAAAACATTGCTGATAGGAACATGTATTTGACAATGGGGAAAATACCATTTTGGATAGAGAATGACTTCTCACTCAAAAACCCTGTTCACTTAAATATAATAACTTGAGAACCATTCGGCTTATAATCGCAAAGTTGATCAAGGCATGTAAATGACCCATTTGTGAGATTAATAGGTTCAGTATCAAGCTCAAAATGACCTTAAGTAAGATTTCGTAAAAACGAATTAATATTTCGTAATTACGAAATAACATTTCGTTTTTACGAATTAATATTTCGTAATAACGAAATAATATTTCGTAATTACGAAATAACATTTCGTAAAAACGAATTAATATTTCGTAAATACGAATTAATATTTCGTAAAAACGAATTGATATTTCGTTATTACGAAATAACATTTCGTTTTTACGAATTAATATTTCGTAATTACGAAATAATATTTCGTAAAAACGAATTAATATTTCGTAAAAACGAATTGATATTTCGTAATTACGAATTAATATTTCGTAAAAACGAATTAAATGCCGGGGGAAAAGTGTCGAGAATGTCACCTTAGGGGCTCCGTATGATCCGATATTATATATATATTTATAAAGCAGAAAAGAAATTGTTCTAGAACAAAATATTGTTACTAATCATACAAATGTTACAGAATTTCATCATTGTTTTTACAAGCAATATTTTATAAGATTATCCAAATGGTACTTTTGATCTATCAATATTTGAAATACTTTTGGAACATGTGTCCATCATAGAACAATCAGCTCTTAAATAAACTGTATGCTACATCAACATTTATCAAATATTTCGATATTGTGCAAACAAAAATTAGAGAAGAAGAATATATATTTATATATAGTACTGTAATATATCGACAAAAGAATACTGTAACATATCGACAAATATTGTACTAAATCGACAATATAATACTGTAATATAGCGACAATATCATACTGTAATATGTCGACAATACAATAAGTTATATATCGACAATATAATACTTTAATATATCGACAATAGATCTAGAGTACTGTAATATATCGACAATATAATACTGTAATATATCGACAATATCATACTGTAATATATCGACAATAGAATACTGTAATATATCGACAATATCATACTGTAATATATCGATAATATAATACTGTAATATATCGACAATATAATACTGTAATATATCGACAATATCATACTGTAATATATCGACAATATCATACTGTAATATATCGACAATATCATACTGTAATATATCGATAATATAATACTGTAATATATCGACAATATAATACTTTAATATATCGACAATATCATACTGTAATATATCGATAATTTAATACTGTAATATATCGACAATTGAATACTGTTATATATCGACAATAGAATAATGTAGTATATCGACAATATAATGCTGAAATATATCGACAATATAATACTGAAATATATCGACAAAATAATACTGTAATATATCGACGATAGAATACTGTAATATATCGACAATATAATACTGAAAGATCTATATCGACAATAGAATATTGAAATATATTGACAATACAATATTGTAATATATCGATAATAGAATACTATAATATATCGACAATATAATACTGAAATATATCGACAAAATAATACTGTAATATATCGACAATAGAATACTGTAATATATCGACAATATAATACTGAAAGATCTATATCGACAATAGAATATTGAAATATATTGACAATACAATATTGTAATATATCGATAATAGAATACTATAATATATCGACAATATAATACTGTAATATATCGACAATATAATACTGTAATATATAGACGATAGAGTCCTGTAATATATCGATAATACAATACTGTAATATATCGACAATTTTATACTGTAATATATCGACAGTTTAGTATTTTAATATATCGACAATATAATACGGAAATATACCGACAATATAATATTGCAATATATCGACAATATAATATTGTAATATATCGACAATAGATCACTGTAATATATCGATAATATAGTACGGTAATATTTCGACAATATAATAAATACTGTGATATATCGACAACAATATACTGTAATATATCGATAATTGAACACTGTAATATGCCGACAATATGATGCTGTAGTACATCGACAATGGAGTTCTGTAATATATCAACAATATAATACTGAAATATATCGGCAACAGAACACTGTTAGATATAAAAATAGAGTACTGTATCGACAATAGAACAGATTTTCGGAAAACAATATATGAAAAACTCACTGTTTTAGAAGCGTTCAATAGTTTAGCTCGTTGGTCAGTCCATCTATACGTCTGTTCAGAATTTCCATTTTTCTCTCCAAAGTACTGATAGTTTTCACATCATTTTCCTTTCCAAGTCTTCTCCTGACGATATCAAGTTTGTCTTTTAACTTCGTCAACCTATCATTTATACTTTCAGTGTCTGAAATCGCGTCAGATTCATCCAATTCTTTACGTAAGAAAGAAATCCGTTCATTTAGTAGTTGCTTTTCTTCTTTCAAACTTTTTCTTTTCTCTTTTTCAGACGTTTGGGTAATCATTTTTTCAAGTTTTTCTAAATATCTATTTAAAATCTGTAAACGGGCATTAATGTTCATTTCTCCAACACCATTACTATTGCCTTCTGATTTTCTGGAAAGTTTCTTGTCTAAAATTGATTTTTTTCTCTTTCGCATTTTAAGTTCATCTTTTGTGTTTGATATTCTGTTTTTAATCTTGCTATGCTTCTCATTAACCTTCTCTAAATCGTTTAGGTTACTTTTACTGATTTTATTACTATCATCAGTTTCTTTTTCATTATCTTGCCTTAGTTTTTTATTAATGATATCCTTTTTCTCAAGAAAGTTTCTTTCATCTGGCTTATCTTTAGTTTTGGAAAGCTTTTTGTTTATTTCATTACGAAGAATCTCTGGGCGTTCTATCATAAGAGTTTCATTTTTGCCTTTGTTGTCATCATAATTACTTTCTTGTTCACCAATTTTATTGATCTTTGCCTTGATCTTTTCTGCTTGATCTTGTAATAATTTCTTTTCATGTTCACTTTTTGTTTTCGAAATTAGTTGCTTTACTTTTTGTAACTTTCTGATAAGACGTTCAAGTTTACTCTCATTGATATTATCTGGCAAATCAAATTCATGTTGGCTATTTTCAGGTTCGTCGTGATTTTTATTACTGCCGTCATTGCTTTTCTTGTCATTTTTGTTATGTTTGCTATTCTTATTTACAGTTCTGTCGTTGCTTCCTGTCAACCTGTTAATTCTGTTCTGAATAATCTTTTTCTTTTCAAGTAAAGTACTTTCATCCGACTGATTTGTAGTATTTGACAGTCTATTTTTGATAATTTCCAACTTCTTACGAAGTATTTCTAGACGTTCTTTAATGGATTTTCCCTTTTCGCTTTCGTTTTCGTCATCTTCATTTTCTTGTTCAAGTTTTGTTTCATCATTATTTTCATCTAAACCAGACTTACTGTTCTTATTTTTCTTTTTTCTTTTATCTTTATGACTATCATCATTACTTTTCTCTTCCTTCCTGTTATTTTTCTCAATTTTCTTATTTTCATTACTATCGTTGTCCCCTGTCAAACGTTTAATTCTGTTTTTAATAATATCTAACTTTTCAAGTAATGTCCTTTCATCTGACTTATTTTTAGCTTTTGAAAGTCTATTTTTGATAATTTCTAATTTTTTACGAAGAATTTCTAGACGTTCTTTAAATGTTTTTCCATTTTCGCTTTCGTCGTCGATATTGTCATTTTCTTGTCTTCGTATTTTATTGATCTTGGCCTTGATTCTGTTTGCTTCGTCTTGCAATGCTTCCTTTTGTTTTTTATTTTTTGTTTCTGAAATTTGTTGCTTTACATCTTGGAGACTTCTTATAAGACGATCAAGTTTTGTTTCATCATTATTTTCATCTAAATCATTGTCCTTATTTTTCTTTTTTCTTTCAGCATTATTACTATCATCATTAGTTTTCTCTTCCTTCCTGTTATTTTTCTCATTTTTCTTATTTTCATTACTATCGTTTCCCCCTGTCAAACGTTTAATTCTGTTTTTAATAATATCTAACTTTTCAAGTAATGTTCTTTCATCTGACTTATTTTTAGCTTTTGAAAGTCTATTTTTGATAATTTCCAATTTCTTACGAAGGATTTCTAGACGTTCTTTAATAGTTTTTCCATTTTCGCCTTCGTCTTCGTCATCTTCATTTTCTTGTCCTCGTATTTTATTGATCTTGGCCTTGATTCTGTTTGCTTCGTCTTGTAATTCTTCCTTTTGTTCTTTATTTTTCGTTTTTGAAATTTGTTGCTTTACATCTTGGAGACTTCTCATAAGACGATCAAGCTTTGTTTCATCATTATTTTCATCTAAATCATTTTGCTTATTTTTCTTTTTTCTTTCAGCATTATTACTATCATCATTAGTTTTCTCTTCCTTCCTGTTATTTTTCTCATTTTTCTTATTTTCATTACTATCGTTTCCCCCTGTCAAACGTTTAATTCTGTTTTTAATAATATCTAACTTTTCAAGTAATGCTCTTTCATCTGACTTATTTTTAGCTTTTGAAAGTCGATTTTTGATAATTTCCAACTTCTTACGAAGGATTTCTAGACGTTCTTTAATAGTTTTTCCATTTTCGCTTTCGTCGTCATCATCTTCATTTTCTTGTCCTCGTAATTTATTGATCTTGGTCTTGATTCTGTTTGCTTCGTCTTGTAATGCTTCCTTTTGTTTTTTATTTTTCGTTTTTGAAATTTGTTGCTTTACATCTTGGAGACTTTTTATAAGACGATCAAGCTTTGTTTCATTATTATTTTCATCTAAATCATTTTGCTTATTTTTCTTTTTTCTTTCAGCATTATTACTATCATCATTAGTTTTCTCTTCCTTCCTGTTATTTTTCTCATTTTTCTTATTTTCATTACTATCGTTTCCCCCTGTCAAACGTTTAATTCTGTTTTTAATAATATCTAACTTTTCAAGTAATGCTCTTTCATCTGACTTATTTTTAGCTTTTGAAAGTCTATTTTTGATAATTTCCAATTTCTTACGAAGAATTTCTAGACGTTCTTTAATAGTTTTTCCATTTTCGCTTTCGTCTTCATCATCCTCATTTTCTTGTCCTCGTATTTTATTGATTTTCGCCCTGATCCTATTTGCTTTGTCTTGTAATTCTTCCTTTTGTTCTTTATTTTTCGTTTTTGATATTTGTTGCTTTACATCTTGGAGACTTTTCATAAGACGATCAAGCATTGTTTCATCATTATTTTCATCTAAATCATTGTCCTTATTTTTCTTTTTTCTTTCAGCATTATTACTATCATCATTAGTTTTCTCTTCCTTCCTGTTATTTTTGTCATTTTTCTTATTTTCATTACTATCGTTTCCCCCTGTCAAACGTTTAATTCTGTTTTTAATAATATCTAACTTTTCAAGTAATGCTCTTTCATTGGACTTATTTTTAGCTTTTGAAAGTCGATTTTTGATAATTTCCAACTTCTTACGAAGGATTTCTAGACGTTCTTTAATAGTTTTTCCATTTTCGCTTTCGTCGTCATCATCTTCTTTTTCTTGTCCTCGTAATTTATTGATCTTGGTCTTGATTCTGTTTGCTTCGTCTTGTAATTCTTCCTTTTGTTTTTTATTTTTCGTTTTTGAAATTTGTTGCTTAACATCTTGGAGACTTTTCATAAGACGATCAAGCTTTGTTTCATTATTATTTTCATCTAAATCAGACTTATTGTCCTTATTTTTCTTTTTTCTTCCATATTTATCGCTATCATCGTTAGTTTTCTCTTCATTTCTGTTATTTTTCTCATTTTTCTTATTTTCATTACTATCGTTTCCCCCTGTCAAACGTTTAATTCTGTTTTTAATGATATCTAACTTTTCAAGTAATGCTCTTTCATCTGACTTATTTTTAGCTTTTGAAAGTCGATTTTTGATAATTTCCAACTTCTTACGAAGAATTTCTAGACGTTCTTTAATAGTTTTTCCATTTTCGCTTTCGTCTTCGTCATCTATAATATCGTTTTCATTTTCAAGGCCAGGCAGTGACTCGTCATTGTCGTCAATTTTTAATTGCTTACGCCTCTTTTGGATCCTGCTCTTAAGGTTATCTGCTTCATCTTGCAACGATTTCCTTTCCTGTTCATATTTTGCAATTGATAATTGTTGTTTAATTTCTCTTAAATTTTTAATTAAACGTTCCAATTTATCGTCATCAAGACCTCTTTTATCAGATTCATAGCTTCCTTTATTGGTATCTCTCTCATTTTGATTTCTTCTATCTTCGTTTCCTTTGTCCTTTTTCTTGTTGATGTTGTTCCCATTTTGATAGTCATCATTGCTTCCAATCAATCGGTTTATTCTATTTAAAATTATCTCCTTTTTCTTAAGAAGTTTTCTTTCATCAGATTTTCTTTGTGGTTCGGATAGCTTCTTTTCAATAAGTCCAAGTTTCCTACGAAGAATTTGTAGACGCTCTTTTCTAGTCTTTCCTTTTTCGTCTTTATCCTCGCCACCTTCATTTTTCCGTTCTCGAATCTTGTTGATCTTGGCTTTGATCCTGTCTGCTTCGTCTTGTAATGACTTTCTTTCCCGCTCATCTTTTGCAGTTGGTATTTGTTGTTTTATTTCTCTTAAATTTTCAATTAAACGTTCCATTTGATCGTCGCCAAGATCTTCTCTTTCGCTAGGTCCATATTTTCCTTTCTTGAGATCTCTCTGATTTTTATCCTTATCGTTTCTACTCGTCAATCGGTTTATTCTATTTAGAATTATTTCCTTTTTCTCAAGCAGTTTTCTTTCATCAGATTTACTTTGTGGTTCGGAAAGCTTCTTTTCAATAAATTCAAGTTTCTTACGAAGAATTTGTAGACGGTCTTTCATAGTCTTTCCTTTTTCGTCTTCATCTTCGTCACCTTCATTTTCCCGTTCTCGAATCTTGTTGATCTTGACTTTGATCCTGTCTGCTTCGTCTTGTAACGATTTACCTTCCTGGTCATTTTTTGCCAATGGAATTCGATGTTTCAATTCTTTGAATCTGTTTATTAGACGTTCAATGTTGTCTTTATAAATATCATCATTTCTGACAATCCGAGGTAATCCATGGAATCGGCGTAGTCTGTTTTTTAGAGTTTCTGCATATGTCTGTAATTCATTCTTTTTCTTTTTATCGCCTGTTTCAGAAATTTTATCAAGTACCACTTTTAATTCCTTTTTTAAAAGTTTAACCTCCTTGTCATTACTATCTGTATCTAATTTGCCATCTCTTAACACGTCATTGTCATCATTTTTTAATTGTTGACGCCTCTTTTGGATCCTGCTCTTTAGGCTATCCGCTTTATCTTGCAACAATTTTCTTTCCCGCTCATTTTTTGCAGTTGGAATTTGTTGTTTTATTTCTCTTAGATTTTCAATTAAACGTTCCAATTCATCGTCACCATAATCTTTTCTTTCATCAAGTCCATATCTTCCTTTATGGATATCTATCTGATATGTATCGTTATCATTGCTTCTCGTCAATCGGTTTATTCTATTTAGAATTATTTCCTTTTTCTCAAGCAGTTTTCTTTCATCAGATGTACTGTGTGGTTTGGAAAGTTTCTTTTCAATAACTTCAAGTTTCCTACGAAGAATTTGTAGGCGCTCATTTCTTGTCTTTCCTTTATCGTCTTCATCTTGGTCACCTTCATTTTCCCGTTCTCGAATCTTGTTTATCTTGGCTTTGATCCTGTCTGCTTCGTCTTGTAATGATTTTCTTTCCCGCTCATTTTTTGCAGTTGGTATTTGTTGTTTTATTTCTCTTAAATTTTCAATTAAACGTTCCAATTGATCGTCACCATGATTTTCTCTTTCATCAGGTTCATGTCTATCATTGCTCCTTGTCAATCGCTTTATTCTATTAAGAATTATCTCCCTTTTTTCAAGCAGTTTTGTTTCATCAGATTTACTTTGTGGTTTGGAAAGCTTCTTTTCAATTACTTCAAGTTTCTTACGAAGAATTTGTAGGCGCTCTTTCCTAGTCTTTCCTTTGTCGTCTTCATCTTCGTCACCTTCATTTTCCCGTTCTCGAATCTTGTTGATCTTGGCTTTGATCCTGTCTGCTTCGTCTTTTAATGATTTTCTTTCCTGCTCATTTTTTGCAGTTGGTATTTGTTGTTTTATTTCTTTTAAATTTTCAATTAAACGTTCCAATTTATCATCACCAGAATTTTCTTTTTCATCAGGTTCATGTCTATCGTTGCTCCCCATCAATCGGTTTATTCTATTAAGAATTATCTCCCTTTCTTCAAGCAATTTTCTTTCATTAGATTTACTTTGTGGTTTGGAAAGCTTCTTTTCAATTACTGCAAGTTTCCTACGAAGAATTTGTAGACGCTCTTTTTTAGTCTTTCCTTTATCGTCTTCATCTTCGTCACCTTCATTTTCCCATTCTCGAATATTGTTGATCTTGGCTTTGATCCTGTCTGCTTCGTCTTGTAATGATTTTCTTTCCTGCTCATTTTTTGCAGTTGGTATTTGTTGTTTTATTTCTTTTAGATTTTCAATAAGACGTTCCATTTTATCATCACCATGATCTTCTCTTTCATCAGGTTCATGTCTATCGTTGCTCCTTGTCAATCGGTTTATTCTATTAAGAATTATCTCCCTTTTCTCAAGCAGTTTTCTTTCATCAGATTTACTTTGTGGTTTGGAGAGCTTCTGTTCAATTACTTCAAGTTTCCTACGAAGAATTTGTAGGCGCTCTTTCCTAGTCTTTCCTTTTTCGTCTTCATCTTCGTCACCTTCATTTTCCCGTCCTCGAATCTTGTTGATCTTGGCTTTGATCCTGTCTGCTTCGTCTTGTAATGATTTTCTTTCCTGCTCATTTTTTGCAGTTGGTATTTGTTGTTTTATTTCTTTTAAATTTTCAATTAAACGTTCCAATTTATCATCACCATGATTTTCTCTTTCATCAGGTTCATGTCTATCGTCGCTTCTTGTCAATCGGTTTATTCTATTAAGAATTGTCTCCCTTTTCTCAAGCAGTTTTCTTTCATCAGATTTACTTTGTGGTTTGGAAAGCTTCTTTTCAATTACTTCAAGTTTCCTACGAAGAATTTGTAGGCGCTCTTTCGTAGTCTTTCCTTTTTCGTCTTCATCTTCGTCACCTTCATTTTCCCGTTCTCGAATCTTGTTGATCTTGGCTTTGATCCTGTCTGCTTCGTCTTGTAATGATTTTCTTTCCTGCTCATTTTTTGCGGTTGGTATTTGTTGTTTTATTTCTTTTAAATTTTCAATTAAACGTTCCAATTTATCGTCACCATGATTTTCTCTTTCATCAGATTCATGTCTATCGTTGCTCCCCATCAATCGGTTTATTCTAATCAGAATTATCTCCCTTTTCTCAAGCAGTTTTCCTTCATCAGATTTACTTTGTGGCTTGGAAAGCTTCTTTTCAATTACTTCAAGTTTCCTACGAAGAATTTGTAGACGCTCTTTTTTAGTCTTTCCTTTTTCGTCTTCATCTTCGTCACCTTCATTTTCCCGTTCTCGAATCTTGATGATCTTAGCTTTGATCCTGTCTGCTTCGTCTTGTAATGATTTTCTTTCCTGATCATTTTTTGCAGTTGGTATTTGTTGTTTTATTTCTTTTAAAATTTCAATTAAACGTTCCAATTTATCGTCACCATGATTTTCTCTTTCATCAGATTCATGTCTATCGTTGCTCCCCATCAATCGGTTTATTCTAATCAGAATTATCTCCCTTTTCTCAAGCAGTTTTCCTTCATCAGATTTACTTTGTGGCTTGGAAAGCTTCTTTTCAATTACTTCAAGTTTCCTACGAAGAATTTGTAGACGCTCTTTTTTAGTCTTTCCTTTTTCGTCTTCATCTTCGTCACCTTCATTTTCCCGTTCTCGAATCTTGATGATCTTAGCTTTGATCCTGTCTGCTTCGTCTTGTAATGATTTTCTTTCCTGATCATTTTTTGCAGTTGGTATTTGTTGTTTTATTTCTCTTAAATTTTCAATTAAACGTTCCAATTTATCATCACCATGACTTTCTCTTTCATCAGGTTCATGTCTATCGTCGCTCCTTGTCAATCGCTTTATTCTATTAAGAATTATCTCCTTTCTCTCAAGCAGTTTTCTTTCATCAGATTTACTTTGTGGTTTGGAAAGCTTCTTTTCAATTACTTCAAGTTTCCTACGAAGAATTTGTAGGCGCTCTTTCCTAGTCTTTCCTTTATCGTCTTCATCTTCGTCACCTTCATTTTCCCGTCCTCGAATATTGTTGATCTTGGCTTTGATCCTGTCTGCTTCGTCTTGTAATGATTTTCTTTCCTGCTCATTTTTTGCGGTTGGTATTTGTTGTTTTATTTCTTTTAAATTTTTAATTAAACGTTCCAATTTATCGTCACCAGAATTTTCTTTTTCATCAGGTTCATGTCTATCGTTGCTCCCCATCAATCGGTTTATTCTATTAAGAATTATCTCCCTTTTCTCAAGCAGTTTTCTTTCATCAGATTTACTTTGTGGTTTGGAAAGCTTCTTTTCAATTACTGCAAGTTTCCTACGAAGAATTTGTAGACGCTCTTTTTTAGTCTTTCCTTTTTCGTCTTTATCTTCGTCACCTTCATTTTCCCGTTCTCGAATCTTGTTGATCTTGGCTTTGATCCTGTCTGCTTCGTCTTGTAATGATTTTCTTTCCTGCTCATTTTTTGCAGTTGGTATTTGTTGTTTTATTTCTTTTAAATTTTCAATTAAACGTTCCAATTTATCATCACCATGATTTTCTCTTTCATCAGGTTCATGTCTATCGTTGCTCCTTGTCAATCGGTTTATTCTATTAAGAATTATCTCCTTTTTCTCAAGCAGTTTTCTTTCATCAGATTTACTTTGTGGTTTGGAAAGCTTCTTTTCAATTACTTCAAGTTTCCTACGAAGAATTTGTAGGCGCTCTTTCCTAGTCTTTCCTTTTTCGTCTTCATCTTCGTCACCTTCATTTTCCCGTTCTCGAATCTTGTTGATCTTGGCTTTGATCCTGTCTGCTTCGTCTTGTAATGATTTTCTTTCCTGCTCATTTTTTGCAGTTGGTATTTGTTGTTTTATTTCTTTTAAATTTTCAATTAAACGTTCCAATTTATCGTCACCATGATTTTCTCTTTCATCAGATTCATGTCTATCGTTGCTCCCCATCAATCGGTTTATTCTAATCAGAATTATCTCCCTTTCTTCAAGCAATTTTCTTTCATTAGATTTACTTTGTGGTTTGGAAAGCTTCTTTTCAATTACTGCAAGTTTCCTACGAAGAATTTGTAGACGCTCTTTTCTAGTCTTTCCTTTTTCGTCTTCATCTTCGTCACCTTCATTTTCCCGTTCTCGAATCTTGTTGATCTTGGCTTTGATCCTGTCTGCTTCGTCTTGTAATGATTTTCTTTCCTGCTCATTTTTTGCAGTTGGTATTTGTTGTTTTATTTCTTTTAAATTTTCAATTAAACGTTCCAATTTATCATCACCATGATTTTCTCTTTCATCAGGTTCATGTCTATCGTTGCTCCTTGTCAATCGGTTTATTCTATTAAGAATTATCTCCTTTTTCTCAAGCAGTTTTGTTTCATCAGATTTACTTTGTGGTTTGGAAAACTTCTTTTCAATAACTTGAAGTTTCCGTTGAAGAATTTGTAGGCGCTCTTTTCTAGTCTTTCCTTTTTCGTCTTCATCCAAGTCACCTTCATTTTCCCATTCTCGAATCTTGTTGATCTTGGCATTGATCCTTTCTGCTTCGTCTTGTAATGATTTTCTTTCTTGAAGATTCCTTGCTATAGGAATTTGTTGCTTTATTTCTTTCAGTCTCTTCATCAGACGTTCCAATTTATCCTCGTCACCTGTCAAACGATCGATTCTATTCTGAATGATTTCTTTTTTATCACGTAATTTCTTTTCATCGGTCTTGCTGTTTGTTTTAGAGAGCTTCTTGTGAATAGTCTCCAATTTAGAACGAAGAATATCAAGTCGCTCTATTTTCTTTTTTCTTTCTCTGTTATTATTTTTATCATTTGTATCTTGTCGTATTTTGTATATTTTAGATTTTAGCCTGTCTGCTTCGTCCTGTAAAGAATCTCTTTCTTTCTCATTTCTTGCTTCAGGAATCATTGTCTTTATTTCTTTGTACTTTTTAAGTAGCTTCCTAAGTTTCACTTTATTGTCATTATACACCAGTCCTAATTCTCCTTTTAATTTGCGTATATTAGATTCAAGAATATAAACTTCAGCTTTTAGTTTTGTCTTTACCCTTTCATCTTTAGTATGAGATAAAAGTTTTATTTTTATTTTAAACTCTTGAACAAGGCGTCTCAACCTATCTTCTTTGATAAGTGTACTTTTGATGTCATCCTTGTCATTTGACGTTTTCTTCTTGTTTTTTAAAGTAATTATTTTTCGTTTAGCACTCTGATGAATGTTTTTCAATAATATTTTTCTCTTTGACTTGTCTGTTACGCCCGTATTTTTGTCTTTTCGATTGGTTTCAGTAATTGAAAGTTTTGCAATATTTTTTTCCACTTCCTTTATTTTTGCCTTCAAAGTTTGCGATTCAATCGGGTCATTTGATTTTAAAAGTTTCTGTTTTATTTGTTTTTGCTTACTTTTGAGTATTTCCAAGCGTTTTTGTTCAGTGAGTTTAACAAATGTTTTAATTTTTTTCTCCGAGTCTTTGTCATTTTCTCTTTCCAATTCCATTAACCTTGAAACAAGCTTTTTCTTTTTCATTTCTATTTTATGTAAAATATTCTTATCTGCAGTTTTAGAATATCTTATGTTATAAGCTTTAATAATTGCTTTCATCTTTTTAATTTTATTCTTTCTGATATATTTTGTTTGTGTAGTAGATGTCGTCTTCTTTGTTCCTTTATTTTTCTTTTTGATAAACGATTTCTGTTTACTCAGACGTCGATTAAGATTAAATACAATTTTCTGGAGTTTTTTCTTTTCTTCTACTTTGGTAACGGTTTTAAGTTTTAACTTAAAAACATTTATCTGTTTGGTAATTTTCTTGATGAGTTTTACTCTGTCTGTCTCCTTCATATAATCATTATAAGATTCAGATTTGGATTTTTTCTCTTTGCGTCTTTGCGAATCAATTTTAATAACAAAACCGTTACAACAGTTTTCTAGCACAGGATTGAAAGCCTTAGTGTCACAACATGCTGTAAGTTCTCCATGTTTTCGATATTTAGTTTTTCCGGAACAACAAATATACATTGATGGATTGTAACTGTTCGTGCTACAACACTTAGTTGTCTCTCCTGAAACTTTAAATTGTACAACACCATTACAACATATTTCATTCCTACTATCATATGTTTCAGCAATTCCACAACAAGAATCAGCTGATGGTGTTGTCTTCAAGAGTATTTTTCCACTGCAGCATATATAAAGAGATGGATCATAAGGTAATCCTGAACAACAGCCTGTTTCAGAAGAATACTGCACCTGTCCGCAACACGATGGATTGTTCATGTTTCTAGAGAGTATGGTATTTTCACAACACATGTTTTCTGTTGAATCAAACACTAATTTTCCACAACATAAGATTTTACTTATGTCCACATCACCTGGAATAATTTGCACGTTTCCGTCACAACACTTTTCTATTTTAGCGTTGTATGATTTTTGTCCACAACATGAAGTATCTCCCCCAGATATTTTTTCATGTAAAACTCCTTCGCAACAAATGTGTGTATTCATGTTAAAAACTTCATCACCACAACACTGAGAATCATATCCGTAGATAAGGCGCTTTCTTTTTGTCTTACAACATATTTGGCTTTTAACATTGAACAAGCGTTCACCGCAGCATGCACAAGGTGAAGACTGTGGGACTTTTCTCGGACGCCCATCACAACAGGCTTTCTTTGAAAGATCTATTTGTTTGTTCCCACAACAACAGGAATTATCTCCGTATTTGCGGACCATTATGTTGCCGTTACAACAAACTGATATTTCTTCGTTGAAACGTGGAACGATTATATCCTTAGAATTACATTTAAAGCAGTTGCTTTCAAATGTTGAACTACCACAACATTTCGTTGTGATGCTTGATTTTTGCCTTATTTTGTTATCACAGCAAATACTTTTTGATGGATCAAAAACCTTTCTGCCACAACATTTTGTAGATTGTCCGGCTATTGCAGGCATAATGTCACCCTTGCAACATATCGAATGCTTAGAGTCATACGATTGTCCTCGGCAACATTTAGTGCTGTCTCCATTATATCTGTATTGAACATTTCCGTTGCAACAAATAAATTTACTGACGTCATAACCGACTCCTCCGCAATAGTGTCCTATTGTAAAATATAAAAGTGAAACAAAGCTACTAATTATAAATGATTAACAGGAGACGTATAATTTACAAGACAATATTATTCATGAAAAAAAAATCATCAGATCTAATTTAAATACAAATAAGTTTGACTTTCACTTGCAGCTCAATTGCACAAACATTAACGAAACCAGTGCAATGATACATATTTTCATTTGCGGTAAATCTTAGAATAATAAATATATAAAATTTTAAAAGAGTACCGACAATCATGTCTTATTTCTTGGCGCTTAATACGGAAAAAGTCTTTGATCTAATTTTACACTAACATTGATTTTTTAATCGAATCAACATACTATTTACATATCATTTATATATGGCATGTAGATTTAATTGGATTAGTTAATATTTAAGTTATTTTTATTTACCTTGCTTACACTGATTGAAGAACTTCAACCGAAGGGCATTGAGGACATCAAATAAATCATTATGGTCATTTACAATGAAAACATTTTCTTCCTTTGGTGATGATGCTATTGCGTACAATTCTGATGTTTCTTGTATATCAATTCCGACTGCAATTATATGTATTCCGGATAATTTTGCTTTATTCGCTTCCTCCACAGTGTATGTTACATCATCAGATTCGCCATCAGTGATAATAATGGCAACGTTTTGTACTTTTTTTCTATCTCCTGACGATGTTTTAAACACATAAGTATAAAGATTCTCAAGTGCTCGACCTGTATTTGTTGATCCTGAACGAGTAGGTAAGTCATTTATGTGCTCAATCATATCACTACGCGTTTTGTACTTGTCAAGCAAAAACTCATTGAAAATCTTATGAGTATAAACAGTTAAAGCAATGCGAACATTTCCAGATTCTACATCAGCTTGCATGACAATATTCTCTGTCAGCGACCATAACATCTCAAAATGATAATCAGACATCACAATACTTTCAGAAGAATCGGTCACTAAAGCAACATCAACCTTTTCATTGCTACAACATTCTACTGAAATTGGCTGAACTATACCATCACAGCACGATTCTGTCGACGGATTATAAAGCATTGATTCTCCACAGCATAAGGTTTTTCCTGCTGCAGTTATCTGGATAATAATACCACTGCAACAAACGGCATACGATTCGTCATACAGCCCACTAACGCCACAGCAGGTTATTGCATTCGGACTTGTTATGATTACTAGTTCTCCATCACAGCAAACATAAACGTGTGGATCATACTTCGAATTTCCGCATAATACTTAAAAGCAAACATATATTATTAAGTACACGCACATTATGCTATTTCGAGGATGTGTATGACATTCTAAACCAACACGAACATGTAGTTATTCGATGAAATCCCTTGTCAGTGCATAACTAATCTATGACATTCAGTAATATTTTAATTTCACTGCGTTATATGGAAATTCAAATGAACTTTTTTCACGTGTCAATATTGTAAATATATCATAGATGGATAAAGCAGCATACAACTCAAACAATCTTACAGTAACCTCGTTTGATATTTTTGTAGAGAAAGACACTCATGCATTGAAATATTAATATAAAAATCATTGGTGACAATCAAGCTCGGTTTGGCAAAATAATTTTGCAGTGTATCAATTGTACCTTGAGATACATGTGTCTTAGCAAAATATAACTCGGCCATTAAAATATTAAAAATAGATTATACAATACATTAAAATACTTACACATTTCAGGAGTATCTAAAAAAGAAAAAGATAATCATGTTTTATTAACGAGATATAAACTTTATATTATAAAGGAAAACTAAGGTGCGGTCAGAGTAATCTATTGCTAACCATTGGTAGGTTAACATACCATTGACATTCCAACGGTACAAATGCTTACAGACAAAAATTGCGGAATAGTGCTATGTAAGTGTTGGTAAAATAGAGAAAGTAAGAATCCGTAAAGGAAGCCCGATATGACAAAATTAAAAATGTTGCAGGCTCGCTTTGATTGAGCCTGTTCATAAGTCTTACTAATGACATCACTCAAACCCCTGTTTCAATTTTATAAAATAATATTGCACATTAATAGCATGTACATGGTGCAGATTTGCAAATAAATAAAGTTAATTTGTGACAGAATTTATTAACACTAACACAAATTATAATAGAAACCAAGGATCAAATTAATTATCAAGATCAGTCGGCTTTGTGCTATTGGTACAATTGGTTTATCTTTGGTACCAATGTTAAGTATATTGCAATTGACACAAACAGTATGATGAAATCCGTTCAGAGTAAATTGTTAACAATGGTACCAATGTTAATGAATATTACCAATGGTATTTTGGTTTTCGAAACACTGGAAATACTCTGCACATACCCTTAAACACAATATGGTTACATACTGCTATAAAATTCCACTTTTTGAATAATTTATATCATAAACATATTGCAAGAAATAAATCAAATGAAAAAAAAGCGAATTTATGAAGGAGATATTGTTGACAGGAGATAATATACCTGTACATTCTTCTGTAAATTTATCCTTGATTATATCTTCAAGAGAAAACAGTTCATGGAAGTCGGCAACACTAAATACATTTTCAGATGTAGGTTCAGATGCGATCTGATGAAGCTCGTTTGTATCGGTCAAAGCAATTCCAATAACAATTACGTGCACGCCGCTCGCTTTAAGAATGGTTGATTGAATGACAGTGTCTGTATTATTGTTAGATTTACCATCAGTGATAATTACAGCAATATTTGGAACATCCAAACGATCTCCTTTGACTGTTTTAAATACAATTGTAAACAGATTTTCAAGAGCTGCTCCTGTATTGGTTCCTCCTTGTGGAAATGATGCTGATTGAATATAGTCTACCATCTGTGCACTTGTTTGATATGTATTTAAAAAGAAGTAATTTAGAACATCGTGTGTATAGACAGATAATGCAACACGTACATTATCTGTGTCTATGTCTGCCATATTTATAAGACTTTTTATGAAATCTACCAAATAATTGACGTCAGATGAGTAGTCATGTACACTTTCAGAAAAGTCCACAGCAAAGGCAAGATCTATCTTTCTGCTAGTACAATCTGAAAATAATTTGCATAGATTATAAAAGTTTGCACATTGAATCTTCAAGTAATATTTACAATTTACTACTTTTAAATTTAAAGTTTTTCACATAAATAAGTTTTCTTGTTTTTATTTGTGATGGCAAAATAAAATTATTGAATAAGTATGTTCAATTGGATTTGACGAAATACTAACGGCAGCAAAGACTGTCATCCCATAGAGGTCTTTCTGTAACTAAACCTTCGCAACAAGTATTCAGAGTGGCATCTATAACAGAATGTCCACAACAACACGAATATGAGTAGAGTCTTTGCTGAATTACACCATTACAACACAACTCTGTAGCTTCGTCATAACTAAGTATTACAGTTCCCTGTGAGCACTGGTAACATCGTGTATCGTAGCTTTGTGTTCCACAACATGCAGTAGTTCCAATACCATGCATTGGTTGCACTGTGTTCTCACAGCAGATTTGGGTTAAGCTATTAAAGAACAGTCCAGACCCACAGCACTCCATTGATTTACTTATTACGTTTCCTCCGCAACATTTTTCAACCAATGGATTGTAAAGATGGGAACTTCCACAACATGAGGTCTTTCCAGCATAAAGAATTTGACATACATTTCCACCGCAACAGACGGCAGAAGAGTCATCGAAGAGATGAGATCCACAACAGCTTCTGGCGTTTTGATTGGTAACCATAAATAAAGCACCACCACAGCATACATGGACACGCGGGTCGTATTGCATATTCCCACAATATACTAGAATAAAAGATTCACATAAGCTTCTGATTTTTGATATAAAAAAAACATTGAAAAAGGGTCTATATATTTGATGTATCTACTACTTTTAATTCTACTTTATCAAACTAACCTTAATTTCCATACAAGTCAATGTATCGTGAATCTAAATATTATATTTTTGTTGTTTTCAATCTGTCTTATGTTGTTTTTTAACGACAATATCAACCATTTTGTCATATCTCGGTGGTCGCTTCACATAACTTTCCTGGAAAACTACCTAACCAGTACTAACAAATTTCGCCGTAGTTAAGTGACTAAATATTAATCCCTTGTGATTTGTTAACCAGCGGTGAGAGACAATGACAATTAGACTAAATGTAGCAGGTCAATTGTCATGGGAAAAAATTGCCTCGACCAAGGATTGTACTCCTGGATTACAAATTAGATGCTCCTCCTGTTGACATAAGCGGTTCAACAGAACATAATATCTTAAAGCTGCATATTTTTGTCGAGCCTTTTTTGTGAAACAAACAGATGAGACTGAATAGATCGCTTAAAAATTGTAAAAAAGAAACTCACACATGGCTGGCATATCTGAAAATAAACAGGAAAATAAAAAAAAGGATAAAACAAGTAAAATAAAACAAGTAAAACATTGAGTGTTCGATTAATAACAAACAATTTATAAAATAATTATTTGACATGAAACTTAGCTCTTTATTCTGTTTCATCAGGTTTAATTATTTAACAGTTTAATTCTGATTTTACATAAAGTAACACAATATGTTATATATTAGATGTAAAGATGTAATTGATATGTACCTGTACAGTTTTCAACGAACATTGCTTCAATATCTCCTATGATTGAATTTAGTTTGAAAAAATCGTCCACATTGAAAACATTTAGGTGACTTGGAGGGGAAGCTATAACATTTAGTTCAGATATATCCGTTAGACCAATCCCAACAGCAATAACGTGTATTCCTCGTGCTTTAACTTCAGCAGCTTGTATCATGGTATCAGCTTCGTTGTTAGATTTACCGTCAGTTACCACTATTGCTATATCTGGTGCATCTGGACGATCACCTCTTATAGGAGTAAAAACTTGTGTATATAAATTTTGAAGCGCTCCACCAGTGTTTGTTCCTCCAAAATAAATTTGTTCAGCTTGTATAGCATTTATCATATCCTGTACTGTGGAGAATGAATTTAAAAAGAAGAGATTCTGTATGTCGTGCGTAAATATAGATACAGCAACGTCTACGTTTCCGGTATCAATATCACTGTTGTGAATAATATTGATTATAAAATCAATAACATCTTGAGCTTTGTTTGCAGCATCATTTACACTCTCGGACATATCTGCAACGATTGCCAGATCAACCTTCCGATTGATACAGTCTGTAAAAAGAACATATGTTTTTTTAATAAGAATTTCTAATTCATACTTTGGCAAATTATATCAACAATTACACATGTTCAAAACATAATCATATAATCATTAATTGACAAAATTGATAGATCCTAAGATTGTGGACATATTATAAAAGAGGTTATCATATTATGTTATAAAAAAGTACTGATTGAATATGATTCACATGTAAGTAATATGACTTTAAAACGTGATAGCATTCAAACAATATTGTTTTGTTAAACACTGGAAAACATTAAGCAGCCTTTGCACTTGAGTATTTATTTTAAAATAATGAAAAGTAAATAAGTACTTACGGCAGCACAACGAGCTGTCCCAGGCAGGTCTGATTTCCGGCACCCCATTACAGCAAGTTGCAACAGAAGCATCTATCACATTGCTGCCACAGCAACAAGAATACGGGTACAATTTTGGACTAATGACTCCATCACAACATAGTTCTGTCTCTTCATCATAGCGAAGACCTACTACGCCATAGTAACATTGATCACATCGAGTGTCATAACTCTGAGTTCCACAGCATGCTGTTGTTCCTAGCCCATGTATTGGTTGGACCGATCCATCACAGCATATTTGTAAGTCGCTATTGAAAGCAGATGTATCACCACAACATTCCATGTTATTGCTAACAACTGTTCCACCACAACACTTTCCTGTATATGGATTGTAAAGACTGCTTCCGCAGCACACATTTACATCTTGGAGCGTTATATCAAGAACCAGTCCGTTGCAACAAACTTGATTAACGGAATTGTACAATGTTGTATAAGCTCCGTAACCACAGCAATGAAGTTTTGTTGGATCAGTAATTGCTACTAAATGACCATCGCAACAAGTATACTCGATGGGGTTGTATTGTTGGTACCCACAATAAGCTGAATTAAGAAGCATCAAAACTGATTGAGAATATCATTATTTTGCTAGTTAATTTTGATTGAAATAGAAAACAAAATCGATAAGATATCTGAATTTCTGTATTTGAAAGATTGTTATAAAATATTTTTAACAAAAAATAATGTAAAATTATCAAATCTTTACATGTGTTTGCATATGTTAAACAGAAATCAGAAGCTTTACTTACGTGTTACTGGAAGTTCTGTAAAAATAATGAGATAATCAATGTCAAACGGTGTCATTTCTTAATGTTACTAAATTTGTGAATATCATCATACTCTTGCATTTGTTTACTGAGTTGATATCAAAACATACATGAGCAATTTACAGATGCAGAATCATATATCCTGACACACTGTAGTGTACTGACAAATGATTATTTGTTGATCATCATAAAAAAATCCGAAACAACAGAAAAGTGGTCTTTAAAGAACGCCTATAAAGGTAAAAAAAGTCTGGATACCCTTTTCATTTTAACTCATGCTTTTGCATGTGTAATAAGGACATCGATCAGATTTAATATCAAAATAGGTTGACCAACACAAGCTTTCCAATCATTCAAATTAAATACGTTTTCGATACCTTTATTCAAAAATAAACCAACAAAATTTTAACATTGTTTTGCAAATTATGCATTTAAGGTAAAAATGTTCATATAATATTACCTTTACACTCTTCTATAAACTTATCTTCGATGACATCTTGAATAGTGAACAATTCGTTGAAATCATCGACATTAAAGACATTCTCAAATGTTGGATCTGATGCTATCTGGTGAAGTTCTACTGTATCTATA
Organism: Ruditapes philippinarum; assembly: GCF_026571515.1. Taxonomy (NCBI): domain Eukaryota; kingdom Metazoa; phylum Mollusca; class Bivalvia; order Venerida; family Veneridae; genus Ruditapes; species Ruditapes philippinarum. Next base: position 104,221 of record NW_026855372.1, read on the forward strand.
TTACTTCCGATACCAACTACAATGACGTGGACACCGTGATTCTTTAAAATATTAGCTTGTTGAACCGTATGGGCATTGTCCGACGATTTTCCGTCTGTTATTACAATGGCTATATTTGGTGCAGCACCACGATCACCCATAGATATTTGAAATACATCAACATGTAAATGTTGTAGTGCATCTCCAGTGTTTGTGCCCCCATAGTTTGGTAATGGTGTTGCGTTGATATCTGCGATCATCTGAGCGACAGTTGTATGAGTGTTGAAATGGAAGTAGTTATAAACGATATGACTATATAGAGACAATGCAAATCTCACATCTCCCGAATCAACAGCGGAATTGCTTATCATATGTTTAATGAAATCAAGGAGATATAATTTGTTGTTTTGTGTATTACTTATACTCTCTGAAATATCTGCGATTATTGCAACATCCACCATTCTATTGATACAATCTGAAAAGAAAGAAAGAATTAGAATCAATGTCAAGACACATTATTGTAGCAATATGACTTTCGAATCAATAGGTGTCGTGGTGCATTAAAATTGTAAAACATGATATATTAACCATATATAAAAATTAAATTAAAATAAATGTATGAAATCATATACTCTTTTATTTTGCGTCTCAAGAAAAAAAATAACGTGTTAAAATAGTAAAAAGAAATTAATCAAATTTCAAAAGATAGTTAAGGTTTCAAATTTACACGACACTTTCATAGTTTTACTTTCAACAGAGTGCTTTTGTAATACCTCAATGGTCTAATAACCCGCCTATTCGGCCACATTAACAGTAAACATTCTCACAAACAGCAGACGAAATGATATAAAAAGAAACATTGCATAGGTCCTCCGCATAAAATACATGTAATAAAAACAACCAATGCAAGAAATATATGTAAAGAAGTCTTACGACAGCATAAAGAAGCATCCAGTGGTGCTCGTGGCGTTGGTATACCTCCGCAGCAAGTAGACGTTAGCGCATTAATTACACCTGTTCCACAACAACAGCTATATTCATATAGTTTGTATTGTATAACTCCTTCACAACACATTTCTGTGGCTTCATTATATCCTAGAGCAACTACGCCATTTATACATTGGTTACATTTATTGTCAAAGCTAACCGCTGCGCAGCAGTCTGTTGTACCAAGTCCATGAAGAGGATTGACAGTTCCGCTGCAGCAAATTTCAGTTGAAGGGTCAAAAGGTTGGTTATTGCCGCAGCATTCTTGCGTTATACTTATTGGATATTCACCGCAACATATTTGAGTGAGTGAGTTAAAAAGAAAAGATGATCCACAACAAGAGTCCTGGCCTTGTTCTGTTATTGGAATTACAACACCATTACAGCAAACTGCATTGTTTGGATCGTATAACGCAGCCCAGGAGTAGCTACCGCAACATTGTATCGCATTGGCATTAACAATTAATATGAGACGTCCTTGACAGCACACATATACCGTTGGATTGTATCCTACACCCCCACATAGTGCTTGAATAATAATAGAAATATATTAGAAATAATCAACATTAAGAAAAAAACACTCAATTCTGTTTTAAAATTAGTATAAACTTTACTTAGGAGACACTTTATGCAAGTAAAAAAATAAAATTAAAACATTAACTTAGTTTCAATCATTTAGCACAAATGGGAGATTAGATAAAATACTCAAAACAATGATATTACTCACGCATAACTGGTTCTTCTGAAACATGAAAGGAAAATCGGTTATGTAGTATAACTATTAAACCCTTATCTGATTCAATTTTTTTTTGCATAAAATAGGTACCTGCACGTAATTCAAAATTATATGTATTTTATTTCTTTTAATAAATCCGTAAGCATAATTTCTAGAACATACAATTACGCATCTTTCTGTTGCAAATTATCACAGCACTAGGTCTTGATTTTAAATTATCTTTTGGTGCGTTTTGAATACTTGCATACGCATACGTGTTCATTCCGCAAAACTATGAAGACTTTAATGTTAGCAAAACATGTAAGTGTCATTCAATATCGGAATGCTTCACAGGAGATAAGAAGTTATAATATCTTTTCTTAAATAATTGTATAATGGTATGAAAACCCTTACCTGTACAGTCTTCTATAAACTTCTGCTCGATCAAGGCCTCAATTGTTAATAATCCATGGAAATCATTCACGTTAAAAACGTTTTCATATGTTGGATCCGATGCGATTTGATGTAATTCCGTAATGTCCGTTGTACTTCCGATACCAATAGCAATAATATGAACGCCTTGTTGTTTTAAAATAGACGCATGCGTTACTGTGGCAATGTTATCTGATGATTTTCCGTCTGTTATGACGATAGCTAAATTTGGAGCAGCAGACCGGTCACCCATTAATGCAAGGAATACTTGACTGTGTAAATGTTCGAGTGCAAGGCCAGTGTCCGTACCTCCAGATATAGGCAGTGGTGTAGAATCTAAGTCCAAAATCATCTGGGCAGCAGTAGTGTGTGTATTAAGATAAAAGTAGTTGTAAACGGCGTGGTTGTATAAAGACACTGCAAACCTAACATTTCCCGAATTGACAGCAGAATCCATAATAATGTCTTTCACAAAGTTTAGGAGTAAGTCAATACTTCCAGGTACATCGTACACACTTTCTGACGCATCAACAATGATTGCGACGTCTATCATTCGATTGATACAATCTGGTAACAATAGTTTTATAGTTATTATTTGAAACAAATACTGGTAACAATTGTTTCATGTTTTTGAGTTACGATAAATAAAGTGATTGATACAATCTGGTAAAAATGTTGCATGTTAATTATTTAAATTTAATTTACTAATGATATAATAGTGTAACAATTTTACATGATGTTCAAAATTCAGTTCAAAATGCTTCCATAAATGTTAAATTACATTACATCTCATTACAAATGTTATCTTTAGTTTAAACAATATGTTATCAACATTGAATTACTTAAAATGAATTTTACGGATTGTGTAGGAAGAGTAAAAAGTGAACAAAATATGCATTATATAAACTAAAATGTCGTATCATCTCTAAATTGTGCTTTCTCTTAAATTTCTCTTTAAAGAAAAAAGTATTATGTTTGTATGAAAAATAAAAAGGGGAAATGCACTAATGTCATATAATTGATTAATTTATGTTTAAAATGCAAAAACTTACGGCAACAATTGGATGTGTCCCAAGGAAGTCTCGGTACAGGAACGCCTCCACAACATGTATGGCTTAATGCATTTATAACATTCGATCCGCAGCAGCAAGTTAAATGGTAAGTTTTACTAAGTATGTTTCCATCACAACATATTTGTGTTGCCTCGTCATATCCTAATACCACAACGTTGTTAACGCAATTATTACATTGGTTGTAATAGCTAGTAGTGCCACAACATTCTGTTGTACCTTGTCCATGGAGAGGGTTGACAAATCCATTGCAGCAAATCTGATCCATTGGATTATATGGTGTGTGATTTCCACAACATGACTCAGTAAGACCTATAGCATTGCCTCCACAACATTGTTGACTTAATGGATTATACAGGGAATAAGATCCGCAGCAGGTGTGTTGTCCGGGTATGGTTATTGGAATAACCACTCCATTGCAACATACAGCATTATTTATGTCATATAAGGTTATCCAAGGGAAGTTTCCACAGCAATGAGTTGCATCTACATTTGTTATTGTAACCAAATGTCCGTTGCAACAAACATGACTTTTTGGATCGTATGTATGAATGCCGCAGAAAACTAAAAAAAAGAATAATACATGTATATAAGCACAGAAATAAAAATAAATATTGAATCAAAATGTAAGACACTAACCATGCTTAATATTATAAATGAACTTGTCAGCCGGTCAATTGCATTCTGGACAACATCATATGTCATTTAAAGAAATACTATGCTCATCCTTATGTTATATATTTTATTTACAGAAATTTATTGAAATCTTTGAAATAATTACTGATCATATCCAATTTGAATACAAGAATGAATAGACTATGTATGGGAAGCTGCGTTTCCTTTTATAGGTCAAGTAAAGTTAGTCCTTTCTTAAAAAAACTGCCAGTTTTTAACGACACTAAATACTTTATTGTGACCACCTAGAGTGTTAAGAGTTTTAACATAACATATTTACTTTAAGTGAAATTAAAACATGTTTATTTTACATTTACAAAGAGACTGTGTAGCAATTATCAATAGTTTCTGATATCAAATTTGAGCATAGTATATCTTTAAGTGACCGAATAGCGAACAGCGTAGACCACGACCTGACGGCACAGATTGGCAGGTTGATCTTGATCTGCACTTGCCGCATAGTGAGATTCTGTTGCCACCAGCAGCGTGAAGGTTAGATAGTAGTCGTAAAATTAATGTAAATATATATTTTCATGAACGTTATTTGAGGTCACATTAATTGATGTTATATGCTTAATAATCCACAAAACAAACTTACGCATTGCTGGTACATCTGAAAATAAGTAAAAAAAATCAAATAACAAGGTTTGATATATATTCCAAACATAGATTTCATAAGTGAGCTAAGTAATCCTTAAAGAAACTGCAAAACTGAAAATATTGGAGGCTTTTATTGAGTATTTGCATGAACGGTAGTAGGTAAGGGCAAACTGCCGTCTACGCCCCCATGGCACCGGCTTAGGCACTTGTCAATCGCGTCAACACGGCAATGATGAAATTTTGAATAGAAACATCCGCAGACGTGTTCATACGGTGGTGACCAGAACACCTACAATGTGACATTATTATGTCATTCTATGAAAAGCACCGTATGGTCCCAAATTAAAGGAATACACGTGCCCTTAACGTGAAAACAATAGGAAGGAATTCCGTCCATGTACAAGCTCAACCAAACCAACCTGCAACATTTTTAGTATTATAGCTTATAGGATGTTTTTGGTCACTCCTTTTGATCTCTATTTGACAGGAGAAGTCTTAATATATACATTTTAACATCTTATAATAGAGTCTGATGACGCAACAAAACAGTGAGCTATTTGTTGCTTTTTATTTGTTGTTTTTGTATATAAATTTCAAACGAAAACTTCTTCTTGACGGGTTATTTTTTTATTGTTAAAGATATTAAAATAAAATAATTGTTTACCTGTGCATTCTTCTTTAAATTTGTTTTCAATTACATCTATAACGGAAAACAAATGATTGAAATCCGCAGATGTAAACACATTTTCTGTTGATGGTGATGAAGCAATTTCATGAATTTCGGTCATATCTGCCATGCCAACGCCAACTGTTATGATATGGATACCCATGTTTTTGGCTATTGCTGCCTGTTGGATCGTTTGAGCATTATCATTTGATTTACCGTCAGTTACAATAACAGCAACATTCGGAGCACCTGCACGATCACCATACGCGGCGTTAAATACCAGTGTGTATAGATATTCGATAGCAGCTCCAGTATTTGTTCCACCTGAACGAATCGGAATTGAATCTATTCGATTTTTCATTTCTTGCGCAGTAGAGTATTCATTTAAAAGAAACTCGACAACTACTTCATGTGTGAATGTAACCACTGAGAATTTCATTTCTGGAATGTCCGAGTTATCAATTATGCTCTTGGCAAAATTCAACATACTTGCATGTTTAGCCACATGGTCATGAACACTTTCGGAAAGATCGAGTACTAAAGCGATATCAACCATTTCATTTATGCAATCTGAAAGCAAAGAAAGCAAAACAACACATTTTAGAAAATATCTGTTCAGATATTAGACAGCTGTGTCTAAATACAGACATGAACTTATATAGAATGTTTTAACATATACAAAACGTAAAAAATATATGATTTCGATGGACTTTCAACCTGTAAACTGACTTAAAGTAAATTGTCTTTCCTACTATATGTTGATGTCCCATCAATCTGTTTGAAGTCTCATATTTTGTTAAAAAACCAAAAAAGTCAAATAAGATAAACTACATACATACAGCTCGTTTGTTTTCTATATGTATAAATTGTAAAAAATGCATCGGATAATTTATTCTGTTAAAAAAGTCGTTTGCACTGTTTTTAATCAAACAAAAGAGATAATAATTTTGTTGATGCTTTTGTGCATCTGTGATTTACGAAATAGATATTATGTTAAGTCTATATAACCTCCTTGCAAGAACACGTTGCATGTAAAAAAGAAATATCTTCCATTTGCATTTTGTACAAAAATATAGAGATAAGCTTACGACAACAATGGTGATCATCTGAGGACGTTCTGGTAACCACTTGTCCATTGCAGCAAGTGTGAAGAGCGGCATCGAACACATTTTGCCCACAACAACAGCTATAAGCATATAATTTCTGTTGAATATTGCCATCGCAACAAAGTTCCGTTTGCTCGTTAAAGTTCAATGCCACGATATCATTAGTACAAGTATGGCAGGTAGTGTCATAGCTCACTCTGTCGCAGCATGCTGTAGATCCTACTCCATGTAAAGGTTGGAGTGTGTCGATACAGCAAATTTCAGATGATGGTAGATAGGGTCGAATGCTATTACAACACTGGTAAGTATTGTCGTATGTTGAACCACCGCAACATATATGAGTGCTAGAATCATAAACCATGTTGGATGAACAACATGCGTGCGTGGCCGAGTTATACAGTGTTGTTCCACAACATTCTTTTTCCAAAGAGTTGGCTATGTTTACAATGATAACACCACAACACACCTGTATTACTGGATCATACTCTACACCGCCACACATTGCTGAAAAATTCAAAAGTTACTTATTTAATCTATAAAGTAAAGCAACATAGAACCATAACGCCGTTTCCATGATCAGTGTTTAATTTAGGATCATGAGTAATTCTGATTTACTTAGAAAGACTTTAAATAGCGTCTTTGAGAAATTTTATATGAGTTTATATTAATTTTGTATATATTCATGAATCAGTTGGTTTATTTCCTATTACCTCTCTGAGGACCAGCTCTTCAATTAAAATTTAAAGTATAAAATGTGATAGAAATATTTGATAACTGCGGTGTACTTACGTGAGACTGGTAAATCTACAAGAAGATATATTTAGATCTATATAATACATTTGAAATATTGTTTCTAAAATTATAAATCGAACATATTAATATTCTTTGTTGAGCAATCTGGAGTAGAATTAAATTATTTATTTCAAATTATTTTTAAGGCAGTGGAACATAGCAAGATTTACAAGAAATATAGAAATTTTGTAGACAAAACTTATAGTTCAGGTCACTTTCACTCTGAACTCCTGGCGGCATTCTACCATAACTGATTCGAAAGCTTGATGCAAATTATCAGATTCCCTAGAAAGATATTCAACATTGTGATGGGGAATTAACGAGATAAAATTTTCAAGTATTTACAATTACGAAAGAAAATACATCCGCGAAAAAAACATCACTTGAACATTTTTCTCTATTAAAGTTTATCTCAAATATGTTGTATAAATCTCATAATTACCCTCGCAATCCTCGAAGAATATGTCTATAAGATTTGGTCCTATATTTGCAAGATTTGCAAAATAATTAACATGATACACATTTCCACTACTAGGATCACTGGCGATGCTTTCGATTTCAAAGTTGCCAATGTCTGTTCCAATAGCAGTAACAACGAGTCGTATACCGGCAGCTTTAACATTGTCCGCTTCTGTTATTGTTTCCAGTACATAATTAGATTTTCCATCAGTGAAAATCAATGCAACATTTTGAACGTCAGGTCTTACATCATTTGTAGCACTGAAGATGTCACTGTATAGTGCGAATAATGCTTTATCTACAATCAGTATAACACATATATTACTTTGTGAGAAAAATTATCACACTTAACTATATCGTAATTATTAATTAAACATTATGTTTTCACTGTGCTTATTGTTAACTGCAAGCAAATGTAAGTGTTTGGGAATCCACTGATGATTTTTGACATGATGGAACAGTAAATATGTTTTCGGAATTAATGTTCCATTTCATGTAGGTCTATGGCAAAAACTTGTGACCAAAATTTCAGATCATTTACTTATTTCGTTTTAGCAGATCATTTTTTCCTATTCGGAAAAAATAACCATAAATTCAAAAGCGTTGTAACGCATTTTACTCAAATTATCTTTTCCTGTTTTAAGTGTCCCAGCTGTTTTATGATATCAATGGATTTCCTATAAACTGTTAAACTACTCATTCGAACTTATTATTAGAAATTATAAGCTGTCAGCGTTTTCAATGAATGAACATATGATGAGACTCCTTAACTTGTCAGTGAAAGTGATCATAATCATAGATGATAAATACGACAAATATCGAAAGGAGTACATGAGTGCAAATACGTTTGAAACTCCACTACCAAATATGTTTTATCTTATAATCCTTTAACATGATGAATTTTATAAATAAACGTGTTCAGGTTCATTTCTCAAACTGACCTTTGCCAATACTTTGCATATAATAAGGGGTTTTCTTTCTAGTCTACAGTATAAAGTCTTGTCAGACTGTACAGTAGTGAAGGCTGACTTGCATCTATACTGATGGCTTAGGTTGCCTACATTTGGTTCAAGCAGGGTAAGAGTACATTTGTTCAATCAGGACATAGTGTCATTGTCATCGTTTAAGTGTTCCTAAATGATATGCAGGGTATCGAAATTATATATAATCGTTTTTATATATGACTTCCATTATCAATTAATTCAAAACACAGGCACAGAAACAAAATCTCTTGGAATCAGTCATTTATTTTGATCACATACTTAAACTACCCTTACTACCCTAAAACTTTTTTGATATCCGTAAAATTATAAGTTTAAAATAGTAAGATTATACATGTTAAAGGATTTGCAAACGCGTATCCCAGTCCCGTTTGATGCACCTACGATTGCTCTGTTCGACCAGATATTTCGGGGTTGCGTTAAATGAATATTTATCTCCCTTTATGACATTAATACTGATATATTACCTGTTCTAGTTCCCCCAGACCTTGAAGAAACACTATTTAGATGAGTAATCATGTCAGCTGCGGTCTGATAGTCTGTTAGTTGAAACTCAACAAAAACATCGTCAGTGAAGACAACAAATGCCACCCTTATGTTACCATTGTCAATGTCAACTTGTAGAGCCTGAATCACATTTTCTATCAGAGTCATAAGTTGTTGTATCTCAGTATCTGATAGTCCCTCAGACATGTCAGTAACCAGTGCAAGGTCTAAGCGAGGGTCTTTACACTCTGTCACAAAAGAGAATGATCTGTTATGGTTAACATCTGTATATTTATAATAAAGTTTTCATTTTCTTCAGGACAGGTGCGCTAATATCCGACATTTAAGAAATCAATTTGGTGTGGTCTTTGTTATACTACGGAAATTTTTGAACAAATAACTGTGTAAATTGGTAAGGTTTGTTCATAAACATGCAGTACCAATTGATCCAAATGCGAATGAACTGAATTGAAAACTATTATGATATTATATTTGGTGTATCTAATGTGAATAGTCATTTTAGCTTCCTCCATGATTAATATAGTAAAGCGTATGAACAAGTTCATTGCTTGTCTTATTGATTAAAATGCTGAAATAGAAACAAAACAAAATTACTACTTTTCAACTTTTAATGTTTTAATTAAACTAAACATCGAACTATAAATTGACTTTAATTAAAGTTGATATACTTACGACAGCAAAACAACTCGTGAGGTAATCTCGGCCGGACAACACCGTTACAGCAAACGTTCGATGTTGCATCAAATATATCCATACCACAACAACAGGTGTTCTCAAATATCATTTCATGTAAAATGCCATCGCATAGCTTTAGAGACGGCTGGAAATTCGACAACACATTACCATTGCTACAAGACTGATGTATAGTATCATATGTGCTGTCTCTACAACAGGCGGTATGATTGTTTGTAACGTCAAATATTGAACCATCACAGCAGAGTTGGCTTTCAGGATCATATTGTTGTCCACCACATCCTTAATGTTGTAAAAGATAAATACTTGTGACATATATACTTATGATATCAAAGTGAAAAAAAAATGATATATTCCTTTAATATACTTTTAATATAAAACGAAAAAAATCTTAACTTTTTTATATTTTGAAATAGAAAGGTAGAATAGCACAACATCCTAGCATTATACTTGTTGTTTAATTAAAGAAATAGGGTGCAAGTAAATAGGATAAAGAAATAATTTATTTTATCAATGTTTGTCTTTTAAAATATATTTACAATTTTTCGTAATATCAGCTTATTTTCTTAAGCATATTATGATGTGCATGATAAATAAATTGCTTCTTACTTGGTATATTGATCGTGTAGACTTCAACTTCACAAACATGCAGTACAGTCAATCCATTGATTTCCAGTTTCACGTATCTCGCCGATATGTAAGGGTTCAAATTAAAAACGGCTGTACTTCCGATTGGCCCGGGAAGTGTGATTTGTTGCCCTAGTGAACTAGTGGTATTGCCAGTGAAAAGAACGAGGTTCAGCATCTGTGCAGCTATGTGACCAAGCAAAGTATATTTCATTTAATTGAATTTTGAATATCAACTGCTACAATATTACACTTATTATTATATTAATTTTATGGTATCATGTTCAAGAATTGTTTTCATTGATGTCATCGTATCGTCTGTTAACATCAAATTTATCATATTATCTTCAAGAATAAAAAACAACAACGTAAGAGTGTCAGAAGAAAAAAAAACACGTGTTTAAGGTAAATTAGATCAAAGCATAACTACTACAATGGTTTATATACATGTTGGAGAAACTGGACTTGTATTTGTACCTAAGTAACAACCTGCTTGGTGAAAAACTTTCATTAAAACAATGACATTTTATACATATTCTTGTCAAAATTGTTTTCTGTAATGTTAAGTCTCGCCGACACTGTAAAGGTCATATAGATATTTTGTCTTCACAGGTGGAGCATGGCCTCGAGTTACTCCTCGCTAAACAATAAGGCATGAGCGGATTCCTTTGTAGAACCACTAACTTTTCGTCGGTCAGGTAAAATGCTTCCTTACATGAAATAATTAAACGTCGCTGGAGGAATTTGTTCCCCACAGCGGTAAGATAAAAGTGGATTAAAATCAGGGGCCTTTACCACTTTACAACACGGCCATTTTTTGTGTCGTCTACTCCAGAGTAGCGGCAACATAATGGAATCAGATCTCTGTCGTATGTCTCTCCGTCTGTCCGTAAGTCAAAAATCTTGTCTTATTTCACACTAACTATAATCAGGCGACACATGTGATCCTTGATCGCGCTTGTTATTAATAGATATGGATAAATCAAAAACATTTACAGCAGCAATCTAAACGGTTGTAAACTTTTATATGAGTAATCGTCTGCACAACTCCTAGATCTATCACAATAAATGGATTCTGTTGGTTCAGGGTCACTAAGCACGTGTTCAACTGAGCGTTCTGTGCATTACTTCCGTCCACAGCGTTCGCCGCTCCCCAGGGTCCATGAACACTTGATGCATATGTATTACTACCTATAGCTGCATTTGTGACACCTGAAATATAAATGTATCTTATAATACGCTTGAATAATTTTAAAATGCATACAGAATAGAATTGATTCATGACGGTTCTAAGAGTATTCTGTGTTTATCTGAAATAAGAAGGCATTTATACACTATTTCTTATTTAAAATCGAAATTGCCTTAGCAAAGACAAAAACCTGAAATAAGTCTATGCTATTTATAAAATATTGTAGTTAACATGCTTCCCGCATTAGTTCGAGCTCCACTAAGTGTAATTCATTTTTTGTTAACAACCATTCTTTATCTATTCGAATGGAAATACGCCATTTAGCTAAACTATAAGTATACTGTATTAAAATTCATATATTTTCTTTAAAGATATACTATGCTCATCCCTGTGTAAAATATTTAAAAAAATTATTGAAATCTAGGAAATTCTTACTTAATATCTCTAATTTGAATAAAATAATGAAAAAGAATGTATCGGAAGCTGCGTCAAGTAAAGTTGGTCCTTTCAGACTTAAAAAATATAGATCTAACTTGAAATGAAATTTAATAAAATATTTTAATGAAGTAAACAACGGCTATATTAGGTTGTTTCCATATCATAATGGTCGATTAACGTAAAAGTTGTAACATAGAAGCTATATGATATTTCACACTCATGAATATTGTACGTAAACAGAATGAGATATTCCGTAACAGAATATTATTCTGCTATTTTTAAGTGCCATTGTAATCGCTTAGCAATGTTTTCGTGCAATTTATTCGAATACATATATGTCATCATTCTTTTCCAAAATTCAAAAGATGATTTTGCAAACAGCAGATATACATGTATAATTATATACCTTCATTTTCAACTTTAAATTATGTTAAGTTTAGGCTAAAATGAAATTGAATGACACTAAGTTAACCAAAACCTTTGATCTTTTGTTAGTAGAAATGTAAACTATGGAAAAAAACGCGCCTACCTTGCTCACAATAGATTCCACCAAATCCATTTGGGCATGCGCAAAAGGCACCGGAAGCGGTGTCTGTACATGTAGCTCCATTTTGGCACGGTGATTGCGCACAGGTAACAGCTAAATTGATTAAGATTGAATGAAATACGGCGTTAATAATAATTATAATAAACCAAATGATAAAAATGGAAATTAAAACTCACAGTAGAACCCCCGAGTTTAGATGTATTCAGAAGGTATGAAGCACTTCAGTGAGGTATGAATAACTTGTTTACAGAATGTTCGTTATAAAATCGCATACACATATTTATAGTTACTATGATGCTTGTGACGTTTACAGAATTTTAAAGATGAATATTCACAAGAAATATACGACTTAGAATATTATTGTTTACAGGTTTATTAAAAGGTGAAGATTGACCTATTATATTCGTACCTGATATTTCATCGTCATAGAATGAATATCATAACAAGTATATGAATATATGTTTTACCCGCTCAATATAAATTTTGCTTCATTTATTCTATTACTTTGCATGACACTTGATAATTCAAACATTTTAACATGCACCGAGTAATTGTATAAACTCAATAGTGAACTTATATGGAGTTTTTATATTCATTTCATCTAATATATCAGTCATTCTGTAAATGTTGCTGGAGGGATAAGTTAATAAACACTGAATCATAATGTAAAATAGATTTATATACATGTATCTTTATATTGAAGTTTTAAATCAGTGGTTTTAAAGGGGCACTTGTAGATTTCAAACATTTTGACAACTGCCATTTCAAGTTTATATGGTGGTGTCTTTTTCGTCAATTTTTTCAGCCACGAGCGATAAACTGATCTGAAACTTAAAGTTAGTCGGAAAGCTTCCTCGTATGAAAGAATCAAAACTCCTTATCAGAATTTGAAAACACAACAGTGAGGAGTAAATGATTAGAAATGGGCTTCTTAAGTTGTTTTATTTTATAAATTAGCAAAAATAAAAAATAGAATTTTGAAAAAAGTACCTGTAGTAGTTGTACCTGTAGTAGTCATACCTGTGGTAGTTGTACCTGTATTTGTCGTACCTGTAGTAGTCATACCTGTGGTAGTCGTATCTGTATTTGTCGTACCTGTGGTAGTTGTACTCGTATTTGTCGTACCTGTAGTAGTTGTACCTGTATTTGTCGTGCCTGTGGTAGTCGTACCTGTGGTAGTCGTACCTGTAGTAGTTGTACCTGTAATAGTCGTACCTGTAGTAGTTGTATCCGTATTTGTCGTACCTGTGGTAGTCGTGCCTGTGGTAGTTGTACCAGTTGTAGTTGTACCCGTGGTAGTTGTACCAGTTGTAGTTGTACCTGTAGTAGTTGTACCCGTATTTGTCGTACCTGTAGTAGTCGTGCCTGTGGTAGTTGTACCCGTATTTGTCGTACCTGTGGTAGTTGTACCAGTATTTGTCGTACCTGTTGTAGTTGTACCTGTGGTAGTTGTACCTGTTGTAGTAGTACCTGTGTTAGTTGTACCTGTTGTAGTCGTACCTGTAGTAGCTGTCCCTGTAGTAGTCGTGCCTGTGGTAGTTGTACCAGTGGCAGTTGTACCTGAAGTAGTCGTGCCTGTGGTGGTCGTACCTGTGGTTGTAGTGCCTGTAGTAGTCGTACCTGTGGTTGTCGTACCTGTGGTAGTTGTTCCTGTGGTAGTTGTTCCTGTGGTAGTTGTACCTGTGGTAGTTGTACCAGTATTTGTCGTACCTGTTGTAGTTGTACCTGTGGTAGTTGTACCTGTTGTAGTAGTACCTGTGTTAGTTGTACCTGTTGTAGTCGTACCTGTAGTAGCTGTACCTGTAGTAGTCGTGCCTGTGGTAGTTGTACCAGTGGCAGTTGTACCTGAAGTAGTCGTGCCTGTGGTGGTCGTACCTGTGGTTGTAGTGCCTGTAGTAGTCGTACCTGTGGTTGTCGTACCTGTGGTAGTTGTTCCTGTAGTAGTCGTTCCTGTGGTAGTTGTACCAGTGGTAGTCGTACCTGTAGTAGTTGTTCCTGTGGTAGTTGTTCCTGTGGTAGTTGTACCTGTGGTTGTAGTACCTGTAGTTGTTGTACCTGTAGTGGTCGTACTTGTGGTAGTACCTGTTGTAGTTGTACCTGTAGTAGTCGTGCCTGTGGTAGTCGTACCTGTGGTAGTCGTACCTGTGGTAGTTGTTCCTGTAGTAGTCGTTCCTGTGGTTGTTGTACCTGTGGTAGTCGTACCTGTGGTTGTTGTACCTGTGGTTGTTGTACCTGTGGTAGTTGTACCTGTGGTTGTTGTAACTGTGGTAGTCGTTCCTGTGGTAGATGTACCTGTGGTAGTCGTACCTGTGGTTGTTGTACCTGTGGTTGTTGTACCTGTAGTGGTAGTACCTGTGGTTGTTGCACCTGTAGTAGTTGTACCAGTGGTTGTCGTTCCTGTGGCAGTTGCACCTGTAGTAGTTGTACCAGTGGTAGTCGTACCTGTGGTAGTTGTACCAGTGGTAGTTGTTCCTGTGGTAGTCGTTCCTGTGGTAGTTGTACCTGTAGTAGTCGTACTAGTGGTAGTCGTTCCTGTGGTAGTTGAACCAGTGGTAGTTGTACCAGTGGTAGTCGTACCTGTGGTAGTTATACCTGTGGTAGTTGTACCTGTGGTGGTTGTACCTGTGGTAGTTGTACCTGTGGTTGTCGTACCTGTGGTAGTTGTACCAGTGGTAGTCGTACCTGTGGTAGTTGTACCTGTAGTAGTCGTACCTGTTGTAGTTGTACCAGTAGAAGTCGTACCTGTAGTAGTCGTTCCAGTAGTAGTCGTACCTGTGGTAGTTGTACCTGTAGTAGTCGTACCAGTGGTAGTTGTACCTGTTGTAGTTGTACCTATGGTAGTTGTACCTGTGGCAGTCGTACCAGTAGTAGTTGTTTCTGTGGTTGTCGTACCCGTCGTGGTCGTATCAGTTGTAGTCGTTCCTGTGGTAGTCGTACCTGTGGTAGTTGTACCTGTGGTTGTCGTACCTGTAGTAGTTGTACCTGTGGTAGTCGTACCTGTGGTTGTTGCCGTGCCTAAACCTAGAGCGTTCGTGATACCTGTGGTTGTTAAAGAAATAGAACTGAATTGTCAGAATGTCGAGATATACTCGAACAAAGTAATTAACGGTTTATACATTATGTGAACATAGAATAGGTCTGGAAGTTTTATACAAACATTTACTAAGGCGGAACAAAAGGTATTCATGCATATATTTCAATAGAATAATGGTTTTTTTTTTACCTTGGTTTAAAAAGCTGCGGAGGGTTTTTTTATAAAAGAATTTAAGCAATAAAAGTAAGTTGACAGTCATAAAGCATCAAATTTGTTGTGAGAGCTGCGTGATCGCAAAATTGTTACAAATTATTTTGACCGAAGTATCAGTATGCCACGTCACCATTTGAATCGAAATGAGAGTCAAAGACTGCTCGGGATTCTGCTTGGGGGCAACGCCCAACATTTTGTGGCCCAGCAATTCACCGTTTCACATTGTGTCATTTGTCGATTGTCGACATTAAAACTTAGGATGTTCTTCGGCGACCAGGTAACAGGTCGTCTACGTGTACGTGATGCCCAGGACGTCAGTTGACACTGGCTGCCCGATGCCGCCATTTTAACTCTGGTGTTACCCTTGCCTATGCATGAGTATCGTATCTTTGTTCAAATGCTGACAAATATACTTTATGCTTCCGGTTTGCATGCGCGAAGGCCAGCTGACCCCAAACCATCGTTAAGACCGCCGACAGTTTCTTTATCTGCACGTGCATATGGGGCGTCAATTTGTGCGTTACTTCTTTTTACAGATATTAAAACTTTCATAATAGATGATACAGAGTTTTAGCATGTTTTAAAGAACTACTGTTAGTTTCGTCGAAGAAATGTCACTGCTAAAACCAACAGTAACTTGTTCCTGAAAATGACAATCTAGTCTGTTTGCTTCAGTTTTCTATAAACTGAATTTACTACAGAGTCGCGCTATCAAGTTTGCTACAACTTTTCATATTTCTATGGTGTCCTGTGTGAGGCAGTTAAAATATTCACCTGTTCAGGTGCAATATTGACATAATATTTTTTAAAGAACTCGAATATTCGGAGAATAGTGAGAACTATTGTTCAAAACCTGGCGTCAGTGTCTCAGAAACTCTTGTAAGGAATGGGTTTAAACTTCACATACTTGAGGGCATTATCGGCGGTCACAATCCGAGGCCCATAATTTTAACATATGGATTTTTACAGAACTATGACACTTTTTGAACCTAGACAATTCTACATTTTCTAGGCTCTTGTTTTACTATCAAACACTATGAATAGTCGACCACATTTCTCTTATGAAGAACTTTGGCTGTAATTATTTAACGGTACTGTATAATAAGCTCCCGGTCTCGAAAGAAACATATGAGAATTAAGGTTAATCATCACGAAGCGATTATGATTTTTGCGAGGATTAAAATTAAACATGCGACAGACTCAACGTTATATGGTGCTTCGGGTTTCAGGCGTTAAATCTCAATGTTTATCTGTAAAAATACAAAAGGGCGAAACAACAGTTGCAGGTCAATAGGTGGCATTTAACTCAGCCACCGAAATAGGTATGAAGGTAAGAAGACACTTTCTGAATAGTTTTGCTGGGGGTATAATCGTATAATATGTACTAGCATAAAAATGTTCCACTGCAAAAAGAAAGTTTCGATTAAACAAGACAAGTTTGCTTCTTTAAAAATAAGTATGCAAGAGGTATTTTTACAGCTGTGGAAGATTTGTTTAATTGTTCAAATAGTGCACAAGTAAGAATTGCTGTCAAATTGAATCTGCATATGAACATATCGGCTATTTGCGTCAGTCTACGGATAAGTTCTAAGTAGGATAAATCGGCGAGGCATTCTTAATTTAAAGGAGCACTCGGTGCTATTGTAGCGTAATTGTTTACTGTTACTAATTTTCGAAACATGAATTAGTAAAACGCTATTCAGAAAACAATAATCAATTTATACAGTTTAAAGGAGAACCACTGTATGTAACGTAAATGATATTTTCGCGATTTTTTCCTTTACCGATTTGTATACCTCGGTTTAAGTTCAGTCATATTTTGAAGCAGAGAATGCGCATAACACTTTTTGGTAGACTGCTTCTAATGATTTTAGGCTTTAAATGAGATTCGTTAGTTAAAAAAAGATGACCCCAGCAATCATTCTCTACACTATGGAGAGGTCTGATGACCTCACCAATAATTTTGCATATGATGTGATACCCACAAAAGGTATACTACGGTGAACAGTCAGAAAAAAAATCACTTTTTTGAATCAAACAAAAGATGATTAAAATCACTATGATCAAATTAAATGATTTCTCACATTACAAAAGACAATTCAACAAATATCTATTAATTCTATTATCAATGTTTTATCAATACAAATTTCTTTCATCTATTCTATCATTCATTTCCTACAAACAAAATAAAACTGTACATACCTATCTGAAGCACAATAGCAAGTAAGCACAGTAGGGGTTTCATCCTGACTCGTGTCATCTTGAAACACCTTTGAAAGTTTCAGACCCAGGTCCACGTATATATAGAACAGATCTACCTACGTAATTTACACCATAAACTGTTATTATGGCTATTAAATCCAACATTACGCGTTAGTTAAATGCACGTAATGGGGAATATGGGCGTGATTTGTCTGAAATGGCTTTTATCAGCACCAAGTTTGGCCATACTTGCAGAGATAATCACCATATATATGCTAAGTTTATGTAACACGTGCGCTGAAATGTCTTTTTTGAAACATTATGTTGGTGAAATATTTACCTTAACATATATTAAATATAAATATTATTTGGTTTCAAAGCAAAACCTGTCTGAGACATTTCAATATTCTGAACATTTGCATAAACAATGCACATTTGGTAAATATTTTAATTATTTAACAACGGTATTGGACACACCCGCTGTAATATCTACTGCATTTGCATAACTTTTGAAAATGGTAACATATGCATAGGTTGTCTTTGACATAATGCAATCATCAGATATATACTATCCAGAATGCGAGATACTTTAAATGATAGATATTTATTTTTTGTATTTCTTATAAATAAAGAAATCCCCAAACCCCCCTCACACACCCTCCAAGGAAAAACAACAACTCATGGCTTAGTAGTTACATTATTGCAAAACATTCCATCTCATACACCCATATAACGTTGTTTAACTTAAAGCGGCCTTTAGCTTTTCTAAAGGTTAACTATGTTATTGTAGATAAATCGTTTCATATAATAGTCAAGTCAAAAGAATCAAGATGTAAAATGAAATTGGTCTCTGATAAAATACGAAAACATTAAGAAAAAAATAGAGAAAATAAGAATCCCTAAAAAAGCCCAACACGACAAATTGAAAATATTGCAGGCTCAGTTTGATTGAGCCTGTTCATGGACGGTACTGTCAAGTGCATACTACCGTCCACGCACCCTAGCACCGGCTTAAGCAGAATTCAACATTTAACATGAATTGCTACAATTTTGAATTTTGAAACATCCGCAGATGTGTATTCATATGGCGGTTATCATGGAACCTTCAATGTGCCATTCCATGAAAAGCGGCATATGGTCCCCAAGTAAAAAAATGCCTTTGCCCTAAACGAGAAAACAATGGGCGGAACTAAATAAAATGGAATTTTGAAAGGGGATCAGAGGTTATGAAGCCTGCATATCACAGATAAGACGTCAAAAGACAAATTTAAAAAGCAGGCCACATATCCTAAGGGTAATTCAACAGTATTCAAGTGAGGAATACTGGAACCACCCAACAAGAGAATAGCCGAAAAGAAAGAACTAAATTACCACAAGCACAACAATAATGTCGTGCTGAACGATTTTTAAGGATCGGAAATATAACATCTCTGATTGAATGTACGGGGCGACATTTTACAGCCTCCACACGACACAAACAACACTGATGTGGCGATAAAATAGAGAAAATAAGAATCCCTAAAGAAAGCCCAACACGAAACAAATTGAAAATGTTTGCAGGCGGTCGGTTTGATTGAGCCTGTTCATGGACGGTACTGTCAAGTGCAAAACTACCGTCCAAAGCCCTCGAAACCCCTAATCTACTGGTCCACTCTCTATATGTAAATTAGTAAAGGACGATTCGTTTCCCAATCTGCTATTTAAAAAACGGACGTCACTGCGCGACGCTATAAATAGCTCTCGGTGCGCTTCTCGAGACTTAACAGTGAAATGATGCACTTTTCCTAGGTAATATAACTGAAATACTAAGTTTTGAAACAGGACATAATTTTATAAAAGCTGAAGGCCGCTTTATAGTAAATAGTTTTTTAAATATCTTTGGATTTACTGAAGAGAGTAACATTTTACCTCGAGATAATATGCCTCTTTAAAAAAATATGATAAACAAGATCAACAAGGAAAGGCGGCGTTCAATAAACGCAACCCCTACCCGACCCAGCAACAAGAGCCAGTGGCAAGGAGCCCAGGACTCCAAACAATATTTTCGACTGTTTCCCTCGCGTGCTCTGACGTCCCTGAAAATTCCACTTCTGACGTCATAGAGGATTTCCTTGAAGCGTCCTTTGATCTTGATCATAAACCAGACGTGACGAGACATAGTTAAAAGAATGTTAATTGAGAAAGTTTAATTATTAACATATTTGCAAAACTATTTTCTTGTTCCTTTTTTCTTTTGCATGTACTTTTAAAACAGTAATTGATCGGGTAATAAAACAGTTATTTCATATGTGATTTAAGAACAGTAAAAATAGTTGTCCCTTGGTGTCGGTTATAGTGTTTTGAACTGTTGCCCTCGGCCTACGGCCTTGGGCAACAGTTCAAAACACAATCCCCTCCACCTCGGGCCAACAGTTTGACTGTTCCCATAACAAATATAAAATAACTGTATACTGTTGCCTATGTGAGACACAGGTAGTAGCCAATCCTAAATTATTTATAGTGCAATATGGACAGTGTCTTAAAGACCAGTTTATGCAAAATTGGCAATTAAAGTGTCTAGAAAATGTAAAATTAAATCATTATGTTATGTTTAAGACTACCTTTAAAATTAAAAAATATATTTCTGTTATAGATATCGACAAGTTTAGAAAGTGTTCTGCTAGTTAGAAGCTCTTCACATTGTTTAATGGTTGAAAAGGGTAGACATTTTAATATTGACATATAACATCGTGATTGTATGTATTGTGAATCAATGTTAGAGGACGAATATCACTTTCTTATTGTGTGTTCTTTATATGCAAATTTACGTTCTTACTATATACCATTGTAATATTTATCAATATCCGAATGTTGAAAAGTTCTACTCTTTGATGGCAACTGAAGACGAGTCATAGATACCTAATGTTGCTATGTATATTTATTATGCAATGAAAGAAAGAGATAATTTCCTTAAATGTTTTGAATAATATATGCAGATTTTACTTTATAATTGTATTAGAAATTTGACCATTACTCTATCTCAAACAATGCTAATTTGTATTGTATATTGTATACACTGTGTATGTTTATATTTTGCTGTTTATAAATTTTATGTAAGTATTTATCAGATACAGTTATATGCTTTAAGTTTAGAATATAACGTAACTTCACATACAGGAATCAAGAGCTGTCTGTCTTGATTATCCTTTCTTCCTTCCTTCGCTTCATGAACACATGTTATCAGTCATGTATTACCTGACGACATGTTATCACTTATGGTTCTGTTCTCTTGAAGGCAATATTATTAGCAGAACTGTAATCAGCTTAGCATTTTGAACTCGAGAAATGTGTTATATTTAATTATCAGTTATTCATTACTTTAAGTCAGCTCAAAATTTCTTGATTCTAAGTTGTCAACTTAGAATTCCTGCAGGTAGATCTATGTACATACTTGAAGACATGTTATCAGCTTAACATTGTTGTTATCATATTGTCTGGTTTACATTACTTTATGTCACTTGCATTCTTTAAAAACATGTAATAACTACGGTGTCCTTATCGTGCCATTTAGAATGTCGTCCGTCGCGTCTAAGGGTAGACACACGACAATGCGAAGTGACATCGCGACAATGCGAAGCGACGCTCGACAACGCGAAGCGATATGCGACAATGCGAAGCGACGCTCGACAGTTGTCAAACGATATGTTGCACTGTCGCCTAGAAATGTCGCGGTAAAAAAGGGCGACATTTAAAAAAAATGTCGCTTTCGCGTTTTGTCGAGTGTCGCTTCGCATTGTCGAGCGTCGCTTCGCGTTTTTGTCGCGATGTCAGCTTCGCGTTGTGTCGCGATGTCACTTCGCGTTGTCGCATTGTCACTTTCGCATTGTCGAGTGTCGAGGTTGGTAGAAGTGCATACCACGACACCCGACAATGCGAAACGACAACGCGACAATGCGATACGACGCTCGACAATGCGAGTGACACTCGACATCGCGAAGCGACATTTTTAAAATGTCGAGTAAATGTCGCGTTATTTTTTTAATGATTTTTACAACACTGCCGGACGCTCAACAATTGCGAAGCGACAACTCGACAATGCGAAGCGAACTCGACAACGCGAAGCGATACTCGACAACGCGAAAAGCGACAGTCGACAATTGCGAAGGGCGACATTTTGAATAATATCGTATCGCATTGTCGTGGCGTCTACCGGGTGCTTGGTCAGAAAACTAACTCACCGACAAACGGTGGGCGATCATGGAAGGGGTCGCACTAAACTGCTGACGAAATTAGCTGACGATATAACATATATAAGGAAAACTGCTGACAGTTAATAAAGAAGGATTATCGAAATGCTGACCAGTTACACACAAAGTAAGGGAAACATTGAAGGTGTGAAGTTATATAAACACGCCGTAGGGGGTTAATAAAAAGATGGGAAATTACTTTTATTCATTTTTAATTATATTTTTTATTTTTGCATTTATATGATTATGTTGTATAAACCTAAATTAATTATATACAAAGTACCATAATATCATACATTTTTAAACACGGGGATTTACATTTACTACATTGTAATATAAATTCCGTGATTTTAAAAAAAGGAAATATATTAAACAGCTTTTTATACCTCTAAAGATATGCAAAAATTTGAATTAATGTTTTTATAAAGGAATTATGGGATGTTATGAAGTTTTATCAAAATCTCTTGTTAGTGATATTTCAATAGAAAAATCTTGTAAAACGGAAAAAAATGTATTTTTCATAAAGCAATAATTGCAATTTGAATTAATGATTAAATAAAGTCAGGCAGTGGTTTTTAACTTAATTAAATGTCGAAGCAAAATTTTATACAATATATTTGAATTTCGTAAATTATAAAATGAATTTAAAATTTCACCGACAAAATAAATTTTTTTCTATATTTCTAATGGTCAGCAGTTTCCCTATATATTCTAAACTGGTCAGCAGATTCTACTACATGTGTATATGTTTAACTGGTCAGCAAATTTTCTCGCCTGAAAAATTGTAAAGAGCGTTAAATTTGCCCTAACCATATAGAATAAGAAGAGTTTTAACGGCTTAAATTTCAAAATTTGGAATAACATTAAATGGTCCCAGCAAAAGTGGGTTTTACTTTAATTAAATGTCGACCCATAATTTTTATAAAATAAATTGAATTTGCTAACATAATAAAATGAATTACAAATTTCACGGGCAAAATTATTTTTCTCTATATTCTAACTGGTCAGCAAAGTTTCCCCTAAATATATAACTGGTCAGGCAGATTTTACTATATTATGTTTTAACTGGTCAGCATTTTCTCGCCTGAATGTTAAAAGAGCGTTAAATTTTGCTGACCAGTATAGAATAAGAGGAGTTTTACGGCTTAAATCAATTTGGAATTAACATTAAATTTGGTCAGCGTGTTTTTACTTAATTAAATGTCGACAAAAATTTTATAACAATGTATTGAATTTCGTACATTATAAATTGAATTAAATTTTCACGACAAAATATATTTTTCTCTATATATCTCAACTGGTCAGCAGTTTCCCTATATATCTAAATGGTCAGCAGATTTTACTGTATGTTTAACTGGTCAGCATTTTCTCGCCTGAATGTAAAGAGCGTTAAATTTGCTGACCAATATAGAATAAGAAGAGTTTTACGGCTTAAATCAATTTGAATTAACATTAAAATTGGTCAAGCAGTGTTTTTTAACTTAATAAATTGGTCGAACATAATTTTATTATAATATATAAGATTTGCATACATTATAAAAAAGTAAAACAATTTTCACGGCAAAATATATTTTTCTCTATAATATCTAAACTGGGTTCAGCAAGTATTTCCCTATATAATTTTAAATACAAAATACAACTACAAATATTTTTTCAAATTAAAAAAAACAAATTTTTTCCAAACAAAAAACAATTTTTATACAAAAACATGGTTTACAGAAGAGCAAATAATTAAAAATATATAAAGTATTTCATTAAAAATGATATTTTTTCGAAAATTTTTCAAAAGTATTTTATATTTTGCTAAAATTTTTAATTATTGGGTTTTGATTTTTTCCATAAAGAGATTAAACCCAAAATTTTTTTTAGTAGCCCCGTATAAAAAATTTTTCTTTATATAAATTTTTACTTAAATTCCCGGGAATTTTGAACATATTAAAACAAAATGATTTCTCATTTTCCCCAAAAGACCCCGGGAAATTTCAAATTTCTACAAAATTTTCATTTTTGGGAAAATTTCTAAAGCCCTCCAAGTTCAAAAAGCCAAAATTGAGAAGATGAAAAGAAATTTGGAAAAAGCT
Organism: Ruditapes philippinarum; assembly: GCF_026571515.1. Lineage (NCBI taxonomy): Eukaryota > Metazoa > Mollusca > Bivalvia > Venerida > Veneridae > Ruditapes > Ruditapes philippinarum. Next base: position 128,461 of record NW_026855372.1, read on the forward strand.
ACCCCAAATTTTTGGTTTTAAAAAGATAAAATCCAAAAATTTTTTAAAATTTGAAAGAATGTTTTAAAAAACAATATGTATTTTAATCTAGCGAGTTATTTTAATTTTAAAGGGAAACCAAATTTTATGAATAAAGTTAAAAATTTGTTTTTTTAATAATAAATAAAATTTTAATTTTAATATAATTTTCCACATAAAAAACAAGCCCCTTTTGCTCTAAAATAGTCCCCTTTAAAAGTATATGGGCCCCGTTTTTTTTCCCCTATAAGTTAAACCATTTTCCGGGATCTGTTTTTAAAAATAAAATTTTTTTTTACAAAAATAGTTTTTTTCATTTAATTTTAAAAATTTAAACCCGTATTTGGGTCAAAAATTAGTTTTTTATGAATGGGCATTGGGTTTGAACCCAAATTAAACCCAAAACACATCTACATTGGGGGGGGTTTATTGTTTTACACATAAAAAAAAAATTCTTTCAAAACTTTTTATTAAAAATTTCCTTTTGTTCGGACCAATATGCCCCCCCACTTCTCAGCATTTAAATTTTAATGTTGGAAAAAAAATACTTTTAAATAAAAATTATCATTTGGGGGAAAATGGAAGTTCCAACTGGTTACAAAAATAAATAGATTGTGTAGTGAAATGACGCATTTGCGCAATAATTTTTTAGTTTTGTTTTTCCGTTCCCCTTTTAAAAAAATACACAAAACCCAAATTTTAAAAGGGTTCTTTTCAATTTTAAATTTTAAAAAATGTTTATCAAAAGAAAAACATAAGATGTAAAGTTAAACCCTTTTTAAAAAACATTTTCTTTTGTTTTTGATACATTTAAATTTTTTATTCCCCAAAATTGCAATAAAGCTTATCATTCAAAATTTGAAATTTTAAAAATTTGGAATGTTTTGAAACTACCAAACGTCGTCCCGAAAAAACAACAAAAATACCTTATATCATCAAATGTTACAATACCAGGAAAATGTTCCTATTTAATATTATTTAATATATATTGAGAAAAAAAAAAACACAATATGCCAACTTGCTTGGATTCTTTTGTTTTTACTCCAATCTTAGAATTATATTAGATCCCAAAGAAAAAAAAATGGCCAATGTTTTTTATTTAACAAAAGATTTAACAAATACCATACATTGACTTTGATTTGCAGTAACAATTTTTGTAACTTATATTTTCATTCAGTAACTTTCTCCATAATAAAACCCTATCAATACGGTCCCAAACATTTTCTCCCAAATTAGAAATGCTACATAGAGTTTTCTTCTTAACCGACAAAGTCTTTTTTTTATTATAGCATGTAGAACAAAAAATACACGGTCAATAGTTTGACTTATTCCCTTTTGGAAAAACCATATTGTTACAATAATTTTTCATGTTTATCAAGCCCATTTAATTAAGTCTATCAACTAATAATTTGAGTAATTTTGGGACAAAATATTATTTAAGGTAATTCCGCGCGAAAGTTTTTTTGCTTCATGAGCTCCACCTTTAAAAATTGGTACCATATACCTTCCCAGCATTCAGGAAATACGCCATATTAATTTTATTATAAAAGCTGTGGAAATGGACAAATTATTCAATTGAATTTTTAAATACTTCTTCGGCAAATCAAGATTGGTCAGTACCCTGGGCATTTGGAATTGTTTTGGCGAAAATGATGCATTTTTTTATCTCCATCGATGTAAATTCACATCTAAATCATTATCATATATGCTAATATTATGTACATCATTATTTTCATGATAATAAGTGGTGTAAACCGTAAAACTATTAAAATGTAATACATATCATTCAATACTTATGTTTCATTTTCTATAGTAGGTTTTGCCCCCTGTATTTGTTTTCTCAAAATTTCCCCAAAAAAGTTTGGGTTACATTTGAAATTTTTGACACTCGTTTTCCCCTGTTTTTTGAAAAAACTTTTACACTAAGTTTATATTTTTAATTATACTTTTTTTTAAATTTAAAAATGCTTTTATTCTCCGTTCGTTCTTTTTCCCAAAAATACATTTTTTCTCTATTTAATGTTTTTCTGGCCCATAGCTTTTCTTTATAAAACCATTTTTCTTATTTTTAAATTTGGGTTTCTCGTTTAGTATTTTTGCATTTGCCAAATCTTTAATGCTTTATCTGCATGTATGTGAAAAAGTTTTTTATTGTTTCCGGGCCTCGCTTAGGGTGGTCCTTTGGTCCGAGACCCCCTGATTTTGGCAAGGACCACCAATTTTAAAATGCACTGGCCCGTCGGACCACTTGAATTTTTCTTGGTTTTGGCAAGGCTCATTTGGGAGAATGGCGATTTGGTCAAAAAACATGTTTATATATTTTTGGTTTAAAACCCATTTTGTCCTATGAACATGTATTGGTTAATTAATTAGTTAAAAGAAGGTCCTTAAATCCATCAAAACTTTTCATTTTAAGTTCGCTAAAATTTTTGTCTATGCAAGTTAAAGAGTTTAAGAATTTGTGATATTAAGCTAGGTACAAATTGCATTCAAATGATGCTAGTAATGATGAAATCGTCGGATTACCACGGTGGAAACCTTTAACATTTATGTTATGTTACATGTTAAAATCACACGTGGGTATCCGACGATGGTAATTAAAATGATATTGTATGGGATACCGTATGAACTTTCAATTTAATATACCATGAATAATGGCAAGCAAACTAAAGGAACTTGAGAAATACTTTAAAGGGTTTTTTTGCTATTTAAATTTTTAAATTTTAAAAATTTTTTTAACGTAAGAGTTTCCCATTTTTTTCCAGATTTAAAAAATTATTTTTTTTAAAAATTTTTGATAAAAGGAAAAAAATACTAAATGTAAAAAAAAAAATATAAACCAAACCCAAGCAAGGGGGCCCGGTAAAAAATTCTGTATTCAAATAAATTTCTTGAGAAAAAAAGCTAAACTTATTATATATAAAGTTTTTTTTTAATTTTTTATCCTTTTAGATATTCTTTTTTTAAAGAAAAATTTATTAGTTTTTTTAAAATTTTTTAATCTATAAAAGATACATGAAAATTTTTCATGTTTTAAAGACGTACCACGTATAAAGAAATTTGTATATTTGAATAACAGTAAAAAAAAAAACCCCAGCCCCCAAATGGTTTAAATTTTTCCCCTAACTTGATTTTGAACAGAAAACACTTCAAATATATAAAGTTAACAAAATAAGAGCCCTGTTTTTGTGTATTTTTGAATTGAGCTATGAAAAAAAAAAAATAACTTCACGACAAGAAACCTACTAACTTGCTCTCAGATAAAAATATATATCTAAAAATGTCTGTTTTTTTCTTTAAAGGTTAATAATACACCTTTGTCTAAACCCTTACAGTAATCTGATATAATAATAATAATTGACACACTTGACTTCTGGAAGGGACCACCTTAATTTTCAAATCTAGTGGGTCCGGCTTACCACCTGATAAAAAAGTTAGTGTCGGGCCTGGTTTCTATTTACAGAAACATTATTAAAATTTATTGCTTACTGCTGTAAGCCGTTTCTATATCGACTGATAAATAATTTCGAAATATATCAACTTTTGAGTCATCCCACGCTAAAAATAGTTCATGGGTTGAATTTTTGGGTAAAGGTGGTTTTTGTTGGGGGCGTTTTTCCCCAATACAAAAATGAAGAGCATTGTGTCAAAAAAAATCTTTTGGGTTTACATTTTTCAAATTCTTTAATATATTGAAAATCTTAAATTATTTAATAAGAGAAAACAACTACGTTTCATTCCATTATGCCCAAATAAATGTGTATTCACCTATATTTTTATCAAGGTGTAAACGATTTTTGGGCTTTTAATAAAATTTGGGTCCCCTTTAAACAAAAATCAATTAAACGGTCCCATGTCCCGAAAAGCACGTGGTCTTTGTTTAATTTTGTAAAATTTTGTAATCTTTCCGCTAATAAATAAAAACATTACTATCTAAAAAAAACCGATCAAATTAAATTAAAACTAATGCCAAGCCGTGGGGAAACTATTCTTTGTAAACCTGTAAAAACGGATTTTTTCCCCAAAACTTTTTTATTTTTTTCCCTAAAATCTTTTTCAAATTGATTAAAACATATCAATATCAAATCTGTTAAATACTTGTGACACGTGGGGGGAATATATGGAACAAAGAAAAACGTCTGTATCCAAGAAATAATAGTTTTACAAATTTTTAACCAGCAAAAACCATTTGATTTTTGCTAAAAAACCCCCAAATTTTTGTTTTAAAAACACTTATAAAAATAAAAAATCCCACCAAAAGTGTTTTCCCCTTTTCTAAAATTTTATAATTTTTGTTTTCCAAAATAAGTGTTCCGTACAAAAAGCCTTTCGATATTTAAATTATAATGGGATTTTTTTTTGAAACCACGTTTCTGTTAATAAAAAAATGTCTTTTTCCCTTTTAAATTATTTCTATAAAAGTCAGGATCAAAAAGGGTTTTCCAAACCCAGTCCTTTTAAATATTCCAAGATAAAAGTGAAATTTGCTTTTTTTTTGAACCTCTAAAAAGCGCTAAAACTGGAACCACCTGTGTATTTCCGTGTTATTAAACGTTAATTTCTCCCCCAACAAAATTCGGACAAAATTTCCCCTTTTTTTTTTTTTCATCTGGTAGACTGTACTAAGTTCTTTCCTCGCATCTCGCCACTTTTTGGGGGTATTTGAAACTCCAACACCAATTTTTATGTTGCTTAAGGAAAATTCCTTCATATGGAAAAGCGTATTCCTTACTATTTTTTTGTGACTAAACTTGTAAAATTTTCAAAAACAACCCGGTTTTGGATTTTCTTTTTGGGGTTATGAAACCAAGGCGAGGGCTCTATAAAAACTCATCTCGGGTCCCTGATTTTAATGTATTTTTAATAAATTCTTTTCAATAAGCACATGAATTGGGGCTTTTTGCTGTATCATATTTTTTTGGGGCGAAACTTTAAAATTTTTTGGGTCAGTGTTTTTGAGGGAACTTTTTAATAACAGGGGATGCTTCCGGTGATGTGGAAATTATTTTTCCGGTAACCATAAAAAAATTAGATTGTCCCTTCAAAATTTCAAATTCTTTTGTCCAAGTTTGGTTTTCCCTAAGTTTTCCCGGGGTTTTTATTTAAATTTTTTGATTTTTAAAATTTTAACGTGTCACATGTTTTTTGGCTTTGGTCTTAAAACTATCTTTTAGTTAAACGCTAATTCTTTTGTTTGTTTATCATAACTTTTACTGTAAATTTTACTGTTTGTTTTTACATCGCAAAACCGCGACTCAAAATATTTTTTTCCCTTAATATCTAGATAAATTGAGTTTAAAGGGAAACATTGGGGTTTACTACTTTTCAATTTTGTCAATTTTATCAAAGTCGGGAGTCACTTATAAGACGGGGTTCATAGTTTCCATCATAGCTATAGCCCATGGTGGAGTTTGGTTTTTTACCTTAAATTCATCTTGGGGTGTACCTGGGGGTAGGGGACCAAGATATTTTGATTATACTGATACGGGAGGTGACTGAAAAATAATTGCCCAGAAAAATGTTTTGTTGAAAATTTCCCTTAGTACTCATTTCACTATTTTTTTTTACTTACTGTTTTGGGACGTAAAACAAAAATGTCACTCGTTTTTTCTTTTGTTTTTTTGAAATTTTTTAAATCATAACTAAACTCTGTTGTTTTAAAACAGGTAAACTGGTAGGTAAAATGGCAAAACCGTTGTTCCCAAATTTTGTAACACGCTCTGTGTTAAAGTGTCAGTCTGTTTTTAACAAAGGCGAAAACCCCTTTCGTTAATTTTTTTTTAATTTTTCCCCCTTTTTTTTGTTGCTTTTCCTTTTGGGGGCAAAGTGAAAAAACACAAATCTTACTAAACCAAACAAAAATTTTGTCCCATACAACTTTTTTTTTGCATTTTTTTCCCCAAAAATTCTGACTGTAAAAAACCCCCTGGGCCCTTTATACTTTAAATCACGTGGGATATATTTTTCTCATATACTCCCGGTTTAGCAGTTTCCTATATATCTAACTGGGGCAGCAGATTCTACTATATGTTTAAAATGGTCAGCATTTCTCGCCTGAATTAAAGAGCGTTAAAATTTGCTGACCATATAGAATAAGAAGACTTTTACGGCTTAAATCAAATTTTAAATAATATTAAATTGGGCAGCAGGGTTTTTACTTAAATTTAAAAGTGACATAATTTTAAAAGTTTTTGAAAATTTTCATACATTATAAAATGAGTAAAATTTCAAAGGCAATTTATATTTTTTTTCTATATATCTAACTGGGCCCGCAGTTTCCCCATATCTAACTGGGGACAAAATTCTACTTAAAGTTTAACTGGTCAGCAATTTTTCCCCCTGAATTTTGAAAAAAAGCGTTTAAAAATTTCTGACCAATAGAATAAGAAAAAGTTTTAAAGGGTTTAAATTTAATTTTTAAAAATTTAAAATTAAATTGGGCAGCCCGTGGTTTTTTCTTAAAATTAAAAAGTCGACATATTTTTTTAAAAATAAAATAAAATTTGATTTTCATTATAAAAAAGAGTAACAATTTCAACGGCAAAAAAATATATTTTTTTAATTTCTAAAAAGGGCAGCATTTTCCCCAAAATATCTAAAATGGTCAGGGAGAAATTTTACTATTGTTTAACTGGGCAAACATTTTTTTCGCCTGAAAAGTAAAAAGCGTTTAAAATTTTCTGACCCCTTTAGAATTTAAAAAGATTTTTCGGGTTAAATCAAATTTTAAATAATAATTTAAAATTGGGCAAACAAATGTTTTTTCTTAATTAAATGTCCCAAAAAAAATTTATAAAAAATTTTTGAATTTGCATACATTATAAAATGAAAATTTCAATTTTACGGCAAATATATTTTTTTTCTATAAAATCTAAATGGTCAGCAAATTTCCCTATTAATTTTAACTGGTCACAGAAATTTTACTATATGTTTAACTGGTCAGCATTTTCCGCCTAAAAATAAAAAAGCGGTTTAAAATTTCTGACCATTAATTAAAAAAAAAGGGGTTTTTAAACCCGGGTTAAAACAAAATTTTAATTAACATTAAATTTTGGGCAGGGAGTGTTTTTACTTAATTAAAAGCGACATTATTTTTAAAAAATATTAAATTTTGGGATAATGAGTAAAATTTTGTAGGAAAATATTTTTCTATATTCTAACTTTTTAGCAGATTTTAAAAATATGGTCCCGCATTTTTAATAAAAAAAAATTTTTCTGTTTTTTGTATTTTTTCAAAAGATAAAACAAAAAATTTACACGTCGCGTGTGAAAAAAGATTTTAATATGACCTTTTTGGGGATATCGATCTCGTAAATTATCAGTTTAATGGATATCTGTGGAAAAAATGTTGTTTTTAAAAGTAATAAAAACGTATTTAAAATAAATTTGCACAAGTATTAATTTTTGTTCAAAAATTCTTATAAAAATTAAAAACCCAACAACAAATAAGGGAAAAAGAAATCACTTTAAATTTTATATTTGGGATAAAAACGACATAATAATTTTATTTTGTTAAAAAATAATTTTCCCTATATGTAAAATGTATATTTTTAAAACCCATGATGCATAGTTTTATACATAACTTGAAACAAATTAATGATTTTTTCGTAATACATGATATTTTTGACTACATTTTTTAAAATTTTTAACCAATGTATAACACATAGAAGAAAATCATTAAGGTACTTAAATTAAAATATTATATCAAATAAAATTGAGGGAAATTACAGCTATATAATCAATTGATTTTTTTATAATTAATATGTTATCATTTTGAATAAATATTGACATGCTTGAAAAAAAAACATTTTATTAGTATTTCTCGAAACCTCGCCTGGTATATCACCAAACGCAATTTGACACCTTCATTTTGTTTCCCCTTCCTTATTTCTACTTGCAGTCAGAAAGTTTTCGAATAATCCCTTTTTTGTTTAAATGGTCAGCAGTTTCCCCTAATAATTCTATATTTGTCAGCTAATTCGTTTCAGCAGTTTAGTGCGACCCCATTCCATGATCGCACCGTTTGTCGGTGAAATTAGTAAATTTTGACCAAGCCCCCGGGAGACCCCCGACAATGCGATACGAATTAAATTCCCCAAAAGTCGCTTCGCATTGCGGTGTCCCCCTTTTGCGTTTTCGGGGTACGGTTCGCGTTGTGAGCGTCGCTTCGCATTGTCGAGTGCGCTTCGCAAAGTTGAGCGTCGCGGTGTAAAAATCATAAAAATAACCCACAATTTACTCGACATTTTAAAAAAAAGTCGCTTCGCGATGTCCGAGTGTCACTTCGCATTGTCGAGCGTCGTATCGCCCTTTTTCGGGGTTTGTGTTTTGCATTGGGCCCCAGTGTCCCCTGGAAAAGGGACTTCTAAAACCTCGACACCGACCAAAGCGAAGGTTTACAATGCCAAAAGCGAAGTGACATTTGCGACAACGGGGAAGTACATCGCGACAACGGGGAAGCGGCGCTCCCACAATGCGAACGACACTCGACAACTTTGGAAAAACGAAAATTTCTTAAAGTCGCCCTTTTTTTTCCCGGGGACAAATTTTAGGCGAAAGTGCGACCCTAAACGTTTGAACGTCCCAGGGCGCTTCCCCATTGTCCGATAAACGCTTCGCGTTGTCCCAAACGTCGCTTCGCATTGTCGCGATGTCACTTCGCATTTTCGTGTGTCTACCCTTAGACGCGACGGACGACAAATTTTAAATGGCAAAGATAAGGAAAACCGTAAATAAAACCCGTGCAAATTTCCCTTTAAGACATTTGTCAGCTAAGTATTATTTTTAAGACTTTAATCAGTTGTTTTTTTAAGAAAATATGGTTTTACCTAAAAATTGATTTACGGGTCAAAAAAATTAAAAGTTTTGGGGTTTTAGATGCTACGCCCTTTGTGATAAAAAGTTGAATCCGACGACAAAAAAATATGTTTCAAGCGATTTTAAAACCCCCGATTTGGGTATATTATTTCGATTTTAAACGACATAACAAATAAAGCGCCGTACCTTATATTAAACTAAATTTCCCTGATTTGTTCCGTTTTTTGTTTTTTTTAGGGCGTCGATTTGTTTGGGGAAAGTCACAAAGTATAATGAAAATTCAAATGTCTAAAAGTGGGTTTTTTTTGCAAAAAAACACACTTTGGTTCTTTCTATGTTCCCCCAAAGGGGAAAAAAGCGGGTCGTTTAGCATATTTAAAAAAATATCATCATACATAAGAAAAAAGCAGGGCAAACCCCTTTTAAGGGTTCGGGGGTTGTTCATTTTCAAGACAATTTTTTTGTTTTCCCCCTTATTTTTTTTAAGTTTAAAAATTTTGTTATTTTTTTTTTTTTTCTTCATAAAATAGAAACAGCTTAATTTTGATTGCGTTTAAGCTGGAAAAAAAACAAGCCCCATTTAAAAAAGGTATAAAAAGTTCAAATCAGAAAAACTGGAGAAAAACCCAAAAAGGGGTTATATATTTTAATCCCCATTTTGCTGTCTAAAGATTTTTAATTTTTCCTTTAAAAGGGATACCAAAATGATAAATTAAGTTTTTTTATTCAATTTTTCATTTTAAAATTAAAAATTTTAATGGCATAAAATAAGAATATGTGGTTATCCTTTAATTGGGATATTTTGGCTTTATATTAAAAGTAGTTTATTTTTCACAAATGTAGCTCCCAAAATTTTCTATAAAACTTAATTTAAAATAAGCAATTTTTATTAAAAACCAATATATTTTTTGTTTTTTTATCATTTTTAAAAGTATAATTTTGGGTTTATGTATAAGCAAATATTATAAAAAAATATACTAGCTACACGAAATTTATCTTCAATTTTTTATCATTTAATTAGTATATCTTCCCGTTACTACTTTTGTTAACTACACCCCTTATTCTTCAATTGTTATAAAATAATTAAACTTGCTTCATATTAGCAAGTTATCTTTTTCCCTTCTTAAAAATTTTAATTGATATCTGGGTTTTTAAATTTGCAGAAAAAAAGTATCTTTTATTTAATTACCCTTTTAATTTGGGTTTTTTGGCTTTATATTTTGCACTTCGATTTAAAGCAAATAAACCTTCCCCCTCAAAATCTTAAAAATTTTAATTAGCTGGGTTGAATTGCACAGTTAAATTACACCAATTACCCTCCCCTTTTGGAAAAACTTAAAAATTGAATTTTTTGGGTAAAAAATCACTTTTTTAATAAAACTACAAATGTACCCGGGACCATTTCCCTAAATGCTCAAAGTGTTTCAGTACTTTGATTTTTAAAATAACGTAAAAAAGCTCAGAAGTGCCTCATAAAATTTATTTTTTATGCCGAAACCCCATTTTAAAACTAAACCAATGTAAAAATTTTTGTATAAACCTTTTTTTAAAATTCAAAAGTTATCGGGGGAAATAAATTTTTTTTGTTTTTTTTTTTATTGCTTAAATTTTTTTGTATCAAATTTTAAGCATTTTAACCCTATTTTTTTATAAAATTCGGTCCAGTTTAAAAAGAAAGTTATATTTTTTTGATAAATCAAAATTTTTTTATGGGCTATTAAAAAATTTTTTTTTACGGGGCCCGTATATTTTTTATACATGCGTTCGGAATGCAAGAAAAAAGGGGGAAAGTTAAAGTTTTACGCTTTTTTGCTAAGGGTATTTTATGGGATATAATTTAACGATTTTAAAAACTTCCCTTTGGGGCTTAATTTAAAAGTGTAAAACGCACAAGGTTTTTTAAAACAGAAAAAATTTTTTTTCTTTTTGGTGTAAATTTTTTAAACTTTCGCAAGTAAACTTTTTTTTTTTTGTTTTATTTCGTAATTTTTTTTTTTATTTCAATTTTTTGTAATTAGGGAAAATTTTTTTTACCCTATTTGTTTTAAAAGAAATTTTATTTTTTCATTTTGGAAGGGAATTTTTTTGTTTCTAATTTTTCGGGCTCTGTAGGGTTTTTGACCCTAATTTTAATTCCCTTTTCTTGAATATTGGAACTGTTTTGTCAAGATAATGTTTTATTATGGAAAGGGCCAATTTAAAGCATTGAGTCACTTACTTTTAAACAATGCCCTTAAATTTTTATTTTTTGTTAATAAAAGTAAATCATTTTTAATTAAACTTGCTTTAGATTTTTTTTTTTTATAATTCCTTTTTTTATTTAAGGGAATTTTTTATATCAAAAAAACATCATCATGATTTTTTTTTTGTAGGGAAAAAATAAAGGATTCATTCAAAAGGAAAAATTTTGTGTTATTTAGGTGGCACCCGGGCTGGGGTTCTGTTTTTAAAACTTACAACGTCTACGAATAAATCAACGTTGAATTTATTATACCAGTGGTAACGTTTCCCTAAGGGGCATTATAATTTTTAAAAAGCTTTTTTTATAAGGGAAACCACAAAGGGCCGGGTATTTCCAAAAGGGGCTAAAATTTAAACCCCCTTTTATTTTGTTTCCCTTGATATTTACTGGGGTTTTAAAATTTTGTACTTCTACTCGGAGGGTTCACCTTTAATTTTTTAAACACGCATGTGTTTAACAGCGACGAAAAGTTTTATATTGTGACGTTTGCGACGCAGTCTTGGATTTTCCCTCTGTAGAAAAGTCAAACGATCTTTCCCGCTTTTAAAAGGGCCACCCAAACTTAGATTGTGAGTAGAGGCCCCCCCCCTCCACCCTCTTTGGGTCTACACCCGTAAGCAATACAGAACGATCTTTTTGCTTTGGGGGGTCACATCTCGAGCACAGTGTATTTTTTTTAGTAAAGCCACCGGGGCAAAATGACAAATTTCTAAACCCACAGGGAAGGGAACTTTTATTTATTTTTCCTTTTTTTTTCATTGGGTTTTAAAAAATAAAAATATTTCCCCAAACCCGTGAATTTTTTTTGCTCAATAACATTTACTTGGGGTTGGGGTCGGATGCGGGGGAAGTAAAATAACGAGGGCCCTAGCCCGAGTGATATATTAAACGCATCCCCAACACAAAAATGATTTTATTTAAACAAAAAAATCACCGAAAATTTTGGTATATTATTTCGATTCTAAAAAAGACATCAAAAAAATGAAGCTGCCCTACCTGATTTTAACAAATTTTGCCGGGTTTTTTCCCTACTTATTGTCAACGCTCACATTTTTTGTGGGTTCTTCACGTGTATAATAAATTACGTCACATGTCTAAATAAAACGTCAAACGTGATTTAAAAAAGCTATTCTAAAAAGAACCCGCATTTTTTTCCCCCTTGAACAAGAAGAACAAAAAAGTGTATTTTAAAGCCAAAAGATCCCCAGTTTGACGTTTTTATATTAGAATGTGACGTAATCAAAATTAAAACACGTGAGTAACCACTAAAAAACCGACTCGCTGAAAATAAGTACGGAAACAAATCAGGCGCAAATTTGTTAACTATCAAGTACGGCAACAATTTTTTTTGTTGATGGGCGGGGTTAGAAAAGAAAAAATATATCCAAATCCCGTGAAATTTTATCGCTTTGATAACATCACTGTTTTTCGGGTTTGGGGTGCCTATTGTACATCGGGCTAGCCCTCGTGATAAAAATTCCTGCATCCGGGAAACCCAAAAAGTGGGTTTATTGAAACGTAACAAAGTTTGGGATACATTATTTTTTAAAAAAACAACTTTCCCGGGTTTTTCTTTAATTTCAATTAAAGGGGAAAAGCGGGTCGTGTTAGAATTATCCATTTTAATTTCAATTTTTTAAAATTCTTTAATTTTTTTGGGGAATATATATATTTTTAATAGTTTTTAAATGAAATTTTGCTTTGGTTTTTTTTGGTAAATTGGATGAGCCTGTGTTCCAACGTAGTCCTTAATATGAAACCCGGAATTGTTTTGTATGGTGTTTTGGTATTTTTACCGCTTGGGAAACTTTTTTTTACAAAAAATGTGCATCTTAAATTTCGGTACACTGGGGCCTTTTAATTTCGTATTAAAAAATTTTTGTTAAAAAACAAGGCTCTATCTTTTTTTTCATTCAAAAATTTGGTTTTACTGGTTTTTTGTTTTATAAATGTATTTCCCCAAATTTTTTATCCCTTTTTTTAAACTTTTGCATCGTTTATTTACACTAATTTTTCTTCCAAATTGGGTTAAACATTTTTTTTGGGAATATTTTTTATCAATTTTTAAATTTTTATAAATTCCCGAAATTTTTTTAAAAAGCGTTTTTAGTTCCCCTTGTTATTCTTAAGTGATTCATTTTGGGGAAACATTTATCATTTATTTTTTATAAAGAAATGTAAAGCATCTATTCGTTTCAAAAAAATATTACAATATGTTTTAAACTTATTTTTGTTGAATTTTCCCAAAGTAAAAAATTTCTTTGGGCAAAATTTAAACAAAAACAACAAAAAAGAATTGGGGGAAAAAACGCCCTTTTGGGGGAAAATCGAAGGGGTTCCCATTGAGAAAAAAAGAGAAAGTGAAAAAAACTTTTTCACTATATTTCAAACGCTAACAAATGCAGGCGGTTTTAAACAGTCTTCAAAAATTCAAACACTTAAAAAATAAAGTATGGGTTTTAAAGTGTACCTACTTAATTGTAAAAGGGAATTTTCCCGGACTTTTCTCCCCATGTTATTGTTAAAAGGGGCCCTATCAAATTTTAAAAATTTTTAAAAATTACTTACAACCCCACCGTAAAAAAACCGTATGTTCCTTTGTATATTTTGGGGGTTTAAAGTTTTTATATTTTAACCTAATTATTGCCCTTTGATAATTAATATGACCCGTCACGAAAAAACCCAAAACGAAGGGGTTTTGCGACCAGATGGATCCGACCAGCCTGCGCATCCGCGCATCTATCAGACCATGCTGTTCGTATCAGTTTTTCAAAACTTGTAAAAGGGTTTGTAAGGCGGGCGGGCCCTGGATCCATGCGGGTCGCAAACCCACTAGACGCGGCTCATATTTTTACTCGAGATAATTTATGTTTAAGGTAACGATTATATCTAAACTTCTGAAAAAACACTTAGTTCCCCCCCTTTAGGAACTCGGATTGATCGAATGAAAAAACAAAACCACATCTAATAATTTTTATTTGTTTTAGAAAAGACAAAGGAATAATTCGGGCTATGCGACTTTTCCTAGAAATTTAATAATTATAGTTGTGTTTTAGAAGAAAGAAATTTTAATACCTTATCAACCGACACGAATTTTGCACAACTTTCCCACGTGATAAAATGTCAGGGTGAAAAAACTAAAGTGATAAAACAGAAGGCGTTGTTACGGGTTTAACTATGAAATACAACTGCTTTTTAAAGTTTGGAGTTGATACAAAAAAATTTTATTAATTTCACTGGATTGGGATGAATTTTTCACTGGATATGTTTCAGAACCTAGGGGTTTCTGTGAGTAAGCATCCAGTTTATACGTCGATGGTTTTACGAAAGGTTTCGTTCGTGCTTTAAATTAATGCACGGAGGGCACCCGAGTTTTCCTAAACCATTTTTAGCTGGAAATTTTGCCAATTGGCCTCTACGGTTGATGCGAGAAAAAATATTAACAAAAGAGTCATTATATCCACGGGAAAGGGGAGGATTAATTAATCGGGGTGTGTTTTTAAAATTTCTATCATTACCAACACGAAATTGAGTAAGAAACAAACACATAATGGAGAGCTAAAAAATTTTTTATTCGTTAATGGGAAACAAAGTAAGTAAGCAAAAAAACCATTTTAATTTGGAATTTATTTTTGAAAGTTTAAATAAAATGCCGAATATTAAACACCAACGTCCATAATCAAACACCATTACGTCGTTGTCCATGACCTTGTCAGAAAAGTCTATAAAAAAAAAAACAAAATGTTCTTCCCAAAAAAATGACTAAAATAAAAGTCCACTATGTTTGCAAATACTAATTTAAAATATATAGACAAAGGGATTAATAAAATATCGAAATTTAATAAAATTGCGGATGTCAAAGAATAAAACGACTGTAAAGTCTGTAACGTTAACACTTGCAAAATATTCTTTTACCGCCCCTTTCATTTAAACAAAAACAAATGAGAAAATTTAACACATTTTCATGGGCAGATGTAGCAAATACAAGTTACCGTTTACAAATACCAGTATTAGCATTGGGTTATACAGAAAATTTAACGGTAAAGTGGGGGAAAGTAAGAAAACGACTTCATTTCATAAAAAATCAATATTGACAAATATTGATATTTTATAAACACAGAAATTATAGAAAATATCAAAAATTTTAAATTTTTTATTCTTATTTAAAGTTTATACATTTTTACTTTTTTGGATAAATAAAAAACTCACTGTCTTTGGAAAATATAGCCCAAGTTCTTTGGGTTAGTCTCTTACGTCTTTCAAACCTTTCCCCCTTTTCTCTCCCAATGTTTTGGTAGTGCTCGGCACTTTTTTTTTTAGTCTTTTCATTAGATTTAAGGGTTTTTCTTTTTTTGTCAATCTGTCATTTTTAAAACTTCCCTTTTCGAAATCCCGTCAGATTCATCTAAATTCTTTACGTAGGAAGAAATTGTTCATTAAGAAGTTGCCTATCTTCTTTCAAAATTTTTCTTTTTTCTTTGTCAGACGTTGAGAAAGCATTTTTCCTTTTTTTAAATATCCCTTTTACGACTTGTAAACGGGGATTTATATCCAACCCCAGGCCCCTTATTTTTGTCTCTGATTTTTTCTCAAATTTTTTTTTTCAAAAAAGAGTTTTTTCTTTCTGCTTCTCAAATTTGTTCTTTTGGTTGAAATTCTATTTTCCCTCTTGCTCTGTTTTTGTTTAAATGACCTTTTTTGTTTTGTTCCCGATTTAATACTTTTTTTATCATCTTTTTTACCACCTTTCTTGTCGAATCAGTTTTCAGCTTTTTTTTAATTTTTCTAAAACAATCATCCGCTTCATCTTGTAAAAATTTCCTTTTTCCGCTCATTTTTTCTTCTAAAAACGATGCTTGGGTTTCCCTTTTTAAATTTTCCCTTTTTAGAACGGTTAAAAATTTACGGGGGATTTTCAACCCCTTTAGCTCAGATTTCTTTTTTTGGTTTACTTTCACTTTTGCGTTTTTCCCTTTTTTACTTTTCCTTTTTACCCCTTTTTCCGGTTTTTTTTTAAACCTCTTTTTCAAACTTTTTTTTATTATTTCCTTTAATTGCCCTTTAATTTTTTTTCAAAAAATGACTCCTTTTTTTTCAAGCCCGGGTTTCCCTTTTATTGATCACTCTGTGGTTTAGACAGCTTCTTTTTTTAAATTTTTTTCGAGTTTTGTGGGGAAAAAATATCCCGTCGTTCCTTTTAAGTTTTTTAAGTTTCCTTTTTATTTTTATTTACCTTTATTTTGTCGGTCTTCGGGATCTTAATTTAATCTTATTTTTTGATTTTCCTTTTGGTTCATCTTGTAAAAAATTTTTTTTCACGTTCAAATTTTTTTGGGATTCGAAATCTGTTGTTTCAGTTCTTTAAATTTCCTTATCAGTCGTTCGAGTTTATCCTCATTGAATTCATCTTTCTTTTCTAATGGTGGCAAACCTTTTAAATCACGTATTTTATTAGTAAGTTTTTCTGCCTTTTCTTTTAAATCTTTCTTAGTGTTCCTATCGCTAGTTTCACTTATTTTCTCCAGTACTGTTTTCAATTTTTCTTTTAATAGCTTTACGTCACTGTCTTTATTTTCTACAAACATTCTTCTTTTTCTTTTTTCATAGAATTTTTTTTGGGTAAACTGCAAACTTTATTGCCTGTCCCAATCGGTTTTTTTCTTTTTTGATGACCTTTTCTTCTCCCCTTTAACTTTTTTGGCCCTCTGATTTACTTGGGGGTTTTTGAAAGGGTTCTTTTTAAAACATTTTTAAGTTTACTAACGAAGGAAAGTCAAACCCTTTATTTTTAGTTCTTCCGCTTTTGTCTCCATTATCTTTTTTCTTCGTTTTCTTATTTTAATCAAACTTATATTTTGATTCCATCTGCTTCATCTTGTAAAAAATTTTTTTCAAAAAATTCATTTTTTTGGGGTTTGAAAATTTTTTGTTTTAGTTCTTTTAATTTCCCTCATTAGACGTTCGAGTCTAATTCCTTTATCTAAGTCATCGTTATTTTCGTTGGGGGGGGCAAGGGCCTTTTTAATTTGGCGTATTTTTGTTAGAAGTTTTTTTGCCTTTTCTTGCAAATTTTCTTAGTGGGGTTTTATCATTCCCTTCACTATTTTTTTTCGGAGTAACTGCTTTTTAGTTTTTTTTTTTAAGAAGCTTTATGGATTGTCTTTTTTTTCTACTTTGTTTTTGGGCTTTGTCCTTTTTTTTGGAGGGGTCTTTTTTTTTTCAAACGTATCCCGTATTCCGGGGTGTCAAACGGTTAATTCGTTTTTTTAAAAGATCTCTTTCTTTTTCCCAGAACTCCTTTGCAATTTTGATTTAATCTCTGTGGTTTTGAAAGCTTTTTTTTTAAAACCCTTTTCAAGTTTGACTAAAAAGAATTTTCCAGACGTTCCTTTTTAGTTTTTTTCCGCTATTGTCTTCGCAAACTTTATTTGTCGTTTTCCCCATTCTAAACAAAACTTATCTTTGGGTTTCCCTTTTTGCTTTCATCTTGTAAAGATTTCCTTTCAACGTTTTATTTTTTTTTTGTTTTAAAATTTTTTTGTTTTAGTTTTTTTTAATTTCGCCCCTTAGACTTTCCCAGTCTATTCTCAAACATAATCATTTGTTTTATTTTCGGGTTTTGGGGGAAGGCCCTTTTTAATTGGCGTATTTTGTTAGTTTAAATTTTTTTTTTTGGGGCCTTTTTTCTTGGGAAAACTTTTTTTAGTGTTTTTAAAGGGTTTGTTTTTTCCCAAAATTTTTTCCCGTACTTTCTTTCCCCAATTTTTTTTTTTTAATTTGCTTAATTTTCATTGTCTTTATTTTCCCAACCTTTTTTGTTTTCGTTTTTTGGCCTTTTTTGGAAAAGGGGGGGTTTTTTTTTTTATCCCGTATTCTGTATTTTTTGTTAATTTTTTTTGGTTTTTAAAA
>NW_026855373.1:0-15763 GCF_026571515.1 Ruditapes philippinarum
GTCGACCTGAGTAGACAAATCGACGGTGTCGCGCTTTATTGATATGTCTTAGTCGGTCTTTGGAGACCGGGGACCGTCGAAGACCGGAGACCGTTGATTAGTGAGCATTGATTCGGGAATATTCGGATAGCATGCATATCGAAATAATTTGTCCAAAACTACGAGCGTACGATAGATTAATTTTGCGGTGATGAAAATGACAATACGCACGGGTTTTTAAGACAATTGCGTATTTTATTTTTTTTAATGGGTTTTGATACGCATTCTTAAAAAATCAATTGCGTACTTTATAAAATTAATTGCGTAAATACGCAAATACGCACCTTATCTGTTGCTCTGTGTCAGACTATTTATCTAAGGGCCTCTTGCTACCAGAGTTCCAGCAGTTGTTTCTTTAAGCCAGAATACTTAACACTCATTGTTAAAACTCATTGGTTAGTGTTAGTTGGTTAAAGATACGAAAAAAATGTCTCTAAGCTTGAAACTTCCTACACAACCACATAGAACTAATCATAAACAAGTCTGGAATCCCAGCTTACCTTATTTATTTTTTCTTTTGAATGTGTAAGAAGAGAAGGGAAATGTGAAAGTGCGTCACATGCTAGGACTGTTTGCGTCTGTTCGTCTGTGCCTGTTACTATATTCCCCACAGCTCTTAATGCCGCTGTCTGAAGAAGTAAATGTTTACTTTGATTTACATGTCTCAAATCTGGCAAAGGATTAATCTCACTACATCAACATTATACATCTTGTGTACAAGATTGATTTCAAGCAAATGCAAAATCATTAAATTTACAAAACTTTTGTTTTGAAAGAAAAAAAAAAAAATTTAGAAAAAGAAGCATAACAGATACATTTTTTTCAAATCAAGTATTAGAAACAATGCAGTGAAAAATATCTTTAATTTATCTACAGTTTTCAAACTCTCATACAAGAAACATGGCAATGCCACGAAACCAGGTTTTCAATTATCTCCATTGTAGATAAATATGTTGTATTTGAAATACAATTACAAGCAATAAACTATGTAACTATGTGCAATGTAAAACATGAATAATGTAGGAGGAATTGCCACAGAAGAAGTGTTCACTATATATTCTGTATAAGGAAAAAATATATTCTGTATAAGGAAAAACAAGAAACATGGCAATGCCATGAAACCAGGTTTTCAATTATCACCATTGTAGATAAATATGTTGTATTTGAAATACAAATACAAGCAACAAACAATGTAACTATGTGCAATGTAAAACATGAATAATGTAGGAGGAATTGCCACTGAAGAAGTGTTCACTATAATATTATGTATAAGGAAAAAAACAAAGGGCCATAATTAGGTCAAAAACTATCCAATCACAAAACCCCGACAATATGTGCCAGGGTGCTTGATGACAAAGCTTCTGTGAAAGTTTGAACAAAATCCGTTGAGAAATGTAGGACGAGTTCAGCACAGAAGAATTTGTTCACTATAATTATATTGATAATTCTGTATAATGAAAAACAAGTTACAAAGTAGACATGAAATAATATATCATATCTTTTTTAAATTACCTCCAAAGATGATATGACCTTTGACTGCCAAATCAAGTTTAAAATCATGTAAACAGGATTTTCAATGTTAATGTCACTGTGACCTTGACCTTGGAGCCAGCCATGCGGAACATGCGTTCTGCACGTCATCTTGATGTGGTAAACATTTGTCTGAAGTTTCATCAAAATCCTTCAAAGGGGTTGAAGAGTTACAGAGCGGACAGGATTTTCAATGTTAATGTCACTGTGACCTTGACCTTGGAGCCAGCCATGCGGAACATGCGTTCTGCACGTCATCTTGATGTGGTAAACATTTGTCTGAAGTTTCATCAAAATTCTTCAAAGGGTTGAAGAGTTACAGAGCGGACACAATTTTCGTTTGACGCCCGAAGTTAAAATCATGTAAACAGGATTTTCAATGTTAATGTCACTGTGACCTTGACCTTGGAGCCAGCCATGCGGAACATGCGTTCTGCACGTCATCTTGATGTGGTAAACATTTGTCTGAAGTTTCATCAAAATTCTTCAAAGGGTTGAAGAGTTACAGAGCGGACAGGATTTTCAATGTTAATGTCACTGTGACCTTGACCTTGGAGCCCAGCCATGCGGAACATGCGTTCTGCACGTCATCTTGATGTGGTAAACATTTGTCTGAAGTTTCATCAAAAATTCTTCAAAGGGTTGAAGAGTTACAGAGCGGACACAATTTCGTTTGACGCCCGAAGTTAAAATCATGTAAACAGGATTTTCAATGTTAATGTCACTGTGACCTTGACCTTGGAGCCAGCCATGCGGAACATGCGTTCTGCACGTCATCTTGATGTGGTAAACATTTGTCTGAAGTTTCATCAAAAATTCTTCAAGGGTTGAAGAGTTACAGAGCGGACAGGATTTTCAATGTTAATGTCACTGTGACCTTGACCTTGGAGCCAGCCATGCGGAACATGCGTTCTGCACGTCATCTTGATGTGGTAAACATTTGTCTGAAGTTTCATCAAAATTCTTCAAAGGGTTGAAGAGTTACAGAGCGGACACAATTTCGTTTGACGCCCGCCCGCCCATCCGCCCAGCCGCCCATCCGCCCGCCATACCCCAATCTAATAACCAGGATTTTCAAAATTGAAAACCTGGTTAAAAATGTCCAAGCGTCTCAATCTAAATTTAAATTTATTACTATTATTTAGGGCTGTCATTGATTATCACGATATCGATATATCATCGATATTCATCATCCGATACAATATCAATACACATTTTCACATATCGATACACGCTAAAAAAAATATTTTCTGTTAGTTAATATACCTCTATATTTTGGCTTATAAGAGAAGTCACTTTTTGCTAGTTTTCTTGGTTAACTTGAAATTTAAACGTTTTCAAATGTCAATGACAAGAATAACAGAGAAAAGAAAACTTTCTGTTAGTTTGTAGTATTTGTAATGTGTAATACATGTATGCATAACACCTAGATCCCAATTTATAACACATATATAAATGTTTTTCATTGTATCTACCGTCAAAGTCAATATATCGATATATCATTGATATTTGTCTCTTGATATATCGATACAAAATTTTCCATCATTGACAGCCCTACTATTATTCTAAATAAAAAAAACAATACATCAACTTTTTTTTCAAACAAGCTAACTAGTTTATTATCCTAAATAAAGTCCAGTCAACATCATAAAAGGAAACCGCCTTATTGCGACACTTACCTGAACTTTTACATCAACATGACTTAAGAGAGGCACTAAGAAAGGTACAACACCAGAGTCTATCACCATTTGTATTTGCTCATTGCCACCATCAGTAAGGTAAGACAGTGCCCATACAGTGTCGACAAGAATCTGAAATAAGATAATTATTCATTGATATATAGGTAGATTACTTGCTTTAGACACTAATATTATTGTCATGGTTAAGAGGTGCTCACTTATTAGGGGAGATTGTATAAGCTACTGGATAGTTCAGTCGATAAGAGCTGCGAAACGGTATTCAGAGGGTCCCAGGTTCGAGTCCCATTCAAGGTACACATTTTTCTAACTACGAAATTTTTATGCCAATTGCAGCTCTGTAACAAATGGTTTGATTGGTTGGCTTAAAATAACTCCATTAGAAAATCAAAGAACCAGAGTTTGTCACTCTAAGTTCTACATAAGAAGAACTAAACTTTAAAGTCAGATGATAAAATGCACACATTTTTATTTAAAAAAAAAAACAAAGAGTACTTACATTTATATCTTGATGGTGAATAAGCACACAAAGCGCGGGTAGAATTTCTTGTATGGTATCAACAGGTGGTGGGGGATCCTTGTTCCGACACAAGTTTACAATTACCCAAGCCACGTTACGTAAGAATGGGAGTGGTATATTAGGGTTGATAAATTCCAGCAAAGGTTTCACAGCTCCCAGGCTGATAACATAGTCTCTGCACTGAGGCCCATCACCTGAAAACGGAAACAGTTACATGTAACATAACATAACATTTCCTATGCAATACTCTAGGAAGTTGTATAATAATAATATTCAGATGAGGATTTTTTTAAAATCTACTTAAATTATAAATGAGAACATTTCAGTTATGTTCTTACTTAACCTTTAAGCGCAACAGTCTAAAAATACTTATTTTCAGAAATTACAAAATTGCTTTATTTCTATGATTTACCCTCTTCTCTGTATAAAAAGAAACTAATGATAACTAGAATATTCAGTTTGTTTAGCCTTACATTATATTTTACAACACTTTGACCATAGCACAAATTCCTTTGAAACAGCAAAAAAAAAAAGCCTTACAAAAGGATACATAGTTTTTTCCCCCACATGTATGAAAACCTGGTAATAGTCTTCTTACTCATTAACATACAGTTTCACACGGTTCAACTTACCTATAATATTACCAAGAGCCCAAACTGCCTGTTCTTGAACATTCTGCTGGTCAGACTGTAAAAGTCTTAGAAAATGAGGCACAGCACCTGAAAAATATCACATTAAGCTTATATAACATAAATATCAAAATATTTGACAATCTTAAACTGTGTTATTCATGTGAGTTGGATTTGCAAAAAGTAAACCTAAAACTAAATATATAATAGTACAATTTTAAAGTCATCAATTGGGTCATTTTCTATGGCAAACAAGCACAGCAGACCTTAAACCTTAGATGTAGAATAGGCAATAACTTTTCATTTTTTTATTATTTTGTTTTTTATGTTGCACCAACACAGTATAGCTTATATGGCAAATTTCCAGTTTTACTGAAGGAAGAGCTTAGGTGCCCCTCTGTGCATTATTTATGACACAAGTGAAATTCTGACCTGTTTCTTTACATGATACTTTCTATTATTTTTGTTGGATTTAAAGGTAATACTGATGTTGTTTAAGTCATATACAGATTTCAGAAGCATTATTTTGTACAAGCTTCTGTAAGCTAATTCATTCACATAAAAGAATCTGAATTCTCTGAGATTTGAACCAAAACGAAACAACAAATGATGCTTATAACAGATATTCAAAAAAGTGCCTAGTACTTATGAGTCAAACAAAACATACCTGCTTCAACAACTGCCCTTGTTTGTGCTGATGTGCCAGATGCTATATTTGTTAATGCCCATGCTGCTTCAAACTGTAGTGATGGCCTTGATGGGTCACTGGAATATAAAATAACTTCAATAACCCCATTTTAACATGCATTTTTGTCTTTATCTGCAGAAATTTTTACACATTTTAAAATTATTCATAGAACCCCTTAATCTGCTGATTTTCAACATTTAGCTACATTCATCACCCAAGAGCTTTTACAATTTACAGTATGTCTTCCATTTTTAAAAATCAAGTATTAGTGTTTACATATCACAGGGTTCTCGGGGACGCTTATTTCGGCGTCCCGGTACGCATGTTTATTACAGCTGGACGCAAATATTTCAGAGCAAGGATTCCAGGTACGCTTAATTTTGCCTGGGGACGCATAAACATTACGGATTGTTTACAACCACAAATACGTCAGCGCGTGTCAGTCTATAGGTAGGCGGTCCTATGCACATCGACCCGTGAAGCGATTAGCCAATCAGCGATAATGATTCCGATCATTATCACGCTATAGTGATCAGACAAATGTATACACATGTAATTACCAGATATAACACAAGGTGATAATTTTATATCTTTGATCAACAGTTGATTGGAAATTAGCAAATTTTACATACAAAAGGATAAAATTATCTACTATTTACGCCGCAAATTTAAAGACTGTTTTCTCAAATTACAAATGAGTGTAATTTTGAATGATTGTCGAATATTTTCCGCATTTTCTATGCACAATTTTGCTTTAGTTTCATTCTTGCAAAAACTTTCTATAAGAGTATTATGAATTCAAGATATTGTGCCGAAATGCCAGGACAACAAACCAAAATACACATACGCTTTTATTCTATCCGAAAATTGATCCCGAACATCGGCAATTTCACGTTCACCAGAACCCTAAAATTTCGCAAAAATTCTCAGTTTCCAAGCCAAACATGCGAATGAATTGTTCCTTTATTATTTAATCAACATTAAATCTTTAAATATCGATCTTCAATTTGCCCCCTTTTGAAGATATTTGCCAAAATAATTGTCGATATCGGATGAATCTCTTACACACTGTGTGAAGCTGTACACGATTTTCCTATTCATTCCGCTAAACGCTGCCTATATACATTTACGTTTTTTTTTTACAAATATAAACTTTTTGTCTTTAGAGTGGACTTATTTAACCAGAATGAAATTTGATTTGATATGAAAGTGAAGAAAAAAAAACGATTTCCATTTGTTGATACATTATAATGAAATAATTTCATAATAAATATTAACAACAAAACAATAATTATACTATGTAGTTCAGAGTTTCTTTTGAATAACTATAAACTTTGGAAGTCTCTTGAAGATTCAAAATATCAGCAATGCTATTGTGAGCATTGAATGACTAATCTGTAAACATATTAATTGCGACGCGCTTTTGGACTCCAACTTTTTCAGGGTTGGGAGTCCATGGACTCCATGTTTTAAAGTCCTAGTGAGAACCCTGCATCACACATTTTGTTTGGATCTGTGAGAATGCCTAACCAATGAAAGAAAGGCTTGCTTTTACATGTTTGTTTAATATCAGAAAGGAGATACTTTTGAAAAAAAATGACAAAGAACCGAACAGAATGTGGCCATGACTAATCAAATTCAAATTGTCAGCTCAGAATAGCGTTTTGCTTTACTCCTACTTAAATTACTTACTCGTCTTCCTTCGTCAAGCAATCTACAAGTATGGGAAGTATACCAGATGCAATCAAGTCATCAATAGGTGGATTCCTGTCACTAGACAATAATTTTCTGAAAGAAATTGAAATTAAAATGTAATTGAAGGTAAATGCAAATGTAAGCCTTAAAGATATACTACGCTCATCCATGAGTTAAATATTTCAGTCACCGAAATTTATTGAAATCTATGTAATTCTAATTGAACATGTCTTATTTGAATAAAAGAATGAATAAACTATGTATATGAAGCTACGTTCCCTATTATATGTCAAGTAAACTTGGTATTTTCTTTAAAAAAAATGCCAGTTTTTTCCAATGACACTATCTATTCATATTGTGACCACCTATAGTGTGGAGGATTTTAAACATAACATATCTACTTTGTGTAAAGTCAAAACATGTTTATTTAATATTTACAAAAAGACTGTGTAGCGATTGTCATTATTTTCAGATATCAAATTTGAGCATAGTATATCTTTAAGTACTTTGTGTGCAAGTCTCACAAAAGTAAACACACAAAAATTCACACTGGATGAAGATTTGAGTAAATAAGAAGTAAGATAGTCTTAACATGAAGATATTGTATCTTGCTTATTTTCTCTTAGTTACACCAGTGCTGACACACATCCCTGTATGATGATTTAAGGTATGCCTTACCTAGCTGCCTGAACAGCATTCAGTTGCACTGCTGGTTCAGAGCTGTATGCATTCTGGACAATATCTTGCAAAGACTGGGTCGAAGGTCGCACACTATCGTCACTGTCAGTACTGTCGGCAGTTAATGGAACATTTCTGCGTTTTAACATGTGCTCCTCTCTTTTGTTCTGTGAATGAAATCATTCTGTATCATGTGAACTCAATTCAATACACAAGAGAAAATAATGATACATCAACAATACTGTTACAAATGTTTCTTCTCACAAATAACATTCTATAATTAAAATTAGTCAGCAATCAAAAAGAATGAAAATGTATGTATACCAATGTTTCAATAATAAAGCTTTACAGCAATAATTACAACAGCGCCAATTTAAACCATGCAAATAAACAAAGCTTCTATGTAAACTGAACTTTTAATCAAAAACAAAATTTATCAGTATCTATTCTAATAAGACTGGAAAAGTTATCCCTCTCAAATTCAATTATGATTTAGAATGCTGCCCTTGGATTATTTTTCTAAATGAATGTTCTAAGTGTATTCAAAATTTCCTTTTCACTTTTTCTGTCGAACTGAATTTAGATTTCACTTTTAAAAATTAATATACCTTGCGAAGTTCAACTGTAACCTCAGTCCTTCTTCTACGCATTTCCTGAAAAATATGAACAGATTAATACAAACGTATTATAGTAAATCAGATTCCAGGGCCCTCGATCAACCAAATCTGCGGCCGATATTCGGCCGCAGTCCCCCACCAAAATAGTATGTTTTTTTCCCCCTAACAGAGGTAAAAATTCCCCCTCAA
Source organism: Ruditapes philippinarum (assembly GCF_026571515.1). NCBI lineage: Eukaryota > Metazoa > Mollusca > Bivalvia > Venerida > Veneridae > Ruditapes > Ruditapes philippinarum. The sequence goes on from NW_026855373.1 coordinate 8,283, forward strand.
AACATAAAGTGTTAAAGAGAAAAAATGAAAACTACTGTTGTTTTTGAAAATTAAAATCCATCTATTTGACGTCTATTTTGTAAATGGAATATCGTACAGTACATGTCTGCACGTTTCCGTTTGTTTTTCCCCCAAAATCTACCGTCACATATTGGCCTTTCATCCTGTAAAAATACTAAAATTTCAACAGAAATATGCAGAAAAAATCACAATTCCCATCAACAATTTGATTTCAAATTGTTTATTCATGAAATCATTTTTTTTTTGTCTTCAAATGTTACATCAACCACGGTAAACTTTGCCGTAAATTACAAACTTGTAAGTTTTGTTTTCATGATACTTTATTAAATAACTGATGAAAAATGATCTTATAATAAACAATCAATTTAATTTTATATAATTTACATCAGAAACAACTAGAATTGTGAATGTGTAAACAGAAAACAAACAAATTTTCATTTGTCACATATTTTCGCGATGCCGATTTTTACCAATGTTTTACAAAGTCAAGAAAAGGAAGCTTTGTCTTATCAAAGGGGTGTTAGAACACTAGAAATGTAGTTTATGAATAGAATTTACTTTAGGTCCATGTATTGTTCATATTACTGGAAATGGAGACATTTGTCTGAATCTGTTTCTAAATTGCTTTTTTTTTTTTGGGGGGGGGGGGGGGGGGCGGTGAATCATAAAGAAGCTAAGCAGCATAGATCTGATGATTTAAGGTGTAAAAAAACTTTTCTTCAAATCTTATCAATCACTTCTGAACAGTTTAGTGTTACCCATTTGGGATTTTTTTTAAAAAATAATATGCATGTAAATAAAAAACAGCTGATATTTAAATAAGTTTATTTGATATTTGACCATAAAAGAAAAAGAGGAAAATTCCCCCCATACACCAAAATTCCCCCTGCTGAGGGTAGCGACCCGCTTCCCCCAAATTGGATTGAGGGCCCTGCAGATACCATTCAGGGAATTGTTTTGGCTTATTTTATAAGCTGACTCGAAAGATTAGACAATCTTCTGGATTAGACCCCTATGAATATTTCAGATGTAAAACTTGTATATAATACACTAAAAACACGGAATGAACCTTATATTATGTATATAATCCTGGTTTAGATCTTAGGGTCTAATCCAGGATATAGCCTACGTGGTCTGGGAAAAACCCGTTTTGTATTGAAAAGTTTACGTTCGTATCTAATTCAGAACAGCTTTCAGCTTCACAAGTAGCACCTACTTCAATATTATAATTCAGTGCAACTTACAATAGACAAGGAAAATTGTGCATTTCTAGTTTTTAAAAGCTGAATTATTTTTTTTTGAAATTCGAACACGAGCTTACAGTGATCTTTCGTTTATATCTTTAGAATTTTTCTATTTGAGAAGTTTTGCAATTTCAGAATATTAAAATTAAAGACATCCTTTTAATCAAATTACACGAGGTGTCTTTTTACGTTTTAGACCTTCAGGATAATTTTTGGGAACTTTCGTTTTACTATATAGAAAAATCGGTTTTAACTCTTACATCAGCATCTTTTCCTTTGTTTTTGTACAAATGGCCGCGTTCTTTTAAAGCTAATTCTGTCGTCATCTTTCGTATTTTAAGTACTTTTTTGTTCTTTTATAGAAACCACGACTTTTCCCAAAATGTCTGACCAGCTTGTCAATGAAACTGTATTTGGAAGCTGCTTTCTGATTGGATGCTGATTTTCCCGCCAAAAGCGAAACCATTCCTGTTAAAACAGTTATGTGGAGTAAATAGCATAACGGGAACGTACAAACAATTCAGATAAATATTGTTTTTAATGACATCAGAAATAAATCTATCTGCCTCATACTTCAAAAAACATTTATGATTAATATAGATTTAATCCGGTAAATACACTCAGCCAATCAAAATTCATTTAAGATTTACAAAATATTGAGTCAGTTTATAGAATCTATAATTAGTTTCGATTATTTTGCGAAATTTCTTTTTTTAATGGGTATTTTAAATGCAAGATATAATAAAAAAATATATACGTATTATTGTGGGCTCCAATACATTCTTTTATTGATTGTATTAAAAAATATAGACTCTACAATACTTATTCGAACATACGGCTATTTGTAAAATTCGTTCCATTAATTCCCGTACCATTATTTTTCGGTGGAACAGGCTTGCAGAGTATAGAGGTATTTATAATAATGATATATGTCTGGGGAAAATAATTTAAGCGCATAAACTGAAAATTATCTTTTAATTTCAAGGCAATTTTATAGTCTGTCATAAAATTTATTCCGGTTCAATTTTCGAACTTGGCATAATAATTTATGTTTCGCACCATTTAACTTCGACCCAAAATAAATTTTTTTGATTAAATATTCTGTTTCTGGCATTTACATTTTGACAATTCTTTGACACTGAATTGACATTATACTTTGAAGTTTTCTCTGAAAACTGAATAAAATGTATACTGACAGGGTTTGGTGCCATGAATTAGAAGTTATTGAACCTATTTTGTTTTATACTTTGTATATATGTGACATAATTTTAAAGGATTTCAAAAATTATCTGTTATCAAAACATAAAAATTGGGAAATAATTCTTACAACAGTGACTGTACCCAAATATTTTTCTTTCTGTTTATGTCATTTATTATGCTCAATAAACAAACAAAACTTAACAGAAATATCTTTATTACTTTTCTAGAAATATTATTTTTTATGTCATAAGCCCGATGAAGCATTTTAAACAGCCTGGTTACTTTGACGACAGAGAAAGGGAGTGATAGAAATATCAGGGATAGCAATAGAAATATCATATTCAGTTGGTTACTTTTTTCTGGCATTTCATATTGTGACAAGAGGGAACATGTTTTTATTTTTGCCTATGATACAAAAGAGAAAGAACATCAAAACACTCTGGCACCCCAGGGATTTTTCTTACATAATTGGGAAGAGGCCTTAGCCTCTTGATTTTGGGAAAAAATTGCAAATTTGGGCAGTAAAAATGCAAGTTTAAGTTCAGATTTTTGGGATAACTGCATGATTTTAAAGAAAATTTCAATTGGGAAGAGGCCTTTTATCGGAGTCTGTTATGGAAGCAGGAAAATCACAGCCTGCAATCTATGCCCCCTTGTACAAATCAGATAGCCTCCTGTTTTGATGCTCATTCTATTACATTGAGTACATAGGATAATCTTGACGGCCTAGTTGTAAGGATATTTACCTATTTCAAGTCGGTATTTACATTTTTATTGTATTCTTGCAATATCAACCCTATCAGAAATAAATCTAATCCCTCTCCCCCCCCCCCTTCTGCCTGAGTGTCTGTATTATTATTGCCTAAGTTAGAGATCTTTTGGAATAATTAGAACAATAATACCATGTCGGTGAGTCAATCTTTAGGGTTGATTTATGGCTCGAACTATTTTACACTTAATTTTTTCAGTTTTTAATCATGTACAATAAGACAGAAGAGGTTAACACTCTGTTGTCAGCAGAGTCAACTATTTCCCTACTGTTGACAGCAGTATATGCAGTGATTGGATGGTTGTTTGCCACTGTGTTTAGAGGAAAGGTGTCACAGATTGACTACTGGGTACTAATTTGGCTGGTGTATGATGTTCTTATACATATCACATTAGTGAGTATTTGTATTCAGAAATCCTTTTAACATTTCACTACAGTAAATGCCACTTAAACTTTATTTAGGGGACCACCAAAGTTTATATTGTTATATCCAGACATCATTACATTTGTTTGAAAACAAGAGTTTGGCCACAGAAACACTTATAGTTATAAGCAATATCAGTATAAGTGGAGTTTTCTATACTTTCTGTTTCAAATTTTATATAATATAACAGAAAGCGTTTTTTATGCCACCGCAGCATCTGCGATGCGGTGGCATATAGCGATTCACCTGTGTGTTTGTGTGTGTTCTATAGATTATATAGTGAACTTAAAAAATCTTCTTGTGAAAAACTACAAGTCCAATTTCAACCAAACTTAACAGGATTGATCCTTGGGTGAAGGGCTTCCAAAGTTGTTCAAAGAATTTCATTCCATGCAGAAATCTGGTTGCCATGGCAACCAAAAGGAATTATAAGAATAAATTTAAAAAATCTTCTTGTAAAGACCCAAAAGGCCTAGAGCTTAAATATTTTGCATAAGGCATTGTCTGGTAGACCTCTACCAAGATTGTTCAAATTATAGCCCTGGGGTCAAAATTGGCCACGCCCCGGGGGTCAATGATTTTCACTATATGTACATATAGTAAAAACTTAAAATACCTTCTTGTCTGAAGATATAATTAGAGGTTTGATATTTGGTATGTGTTATTATCTATAGGTACTCTACCAAATTTATTCAAATTTTGTCTCTAGTGTCAAAATCAGCCCCGCCCCGGAGGTCATAGGTTTTCCTTATATGTATATAGTAAAAAACTTAAAAAAAATTTCTTCTAGCAATTGACAAATGCTAGAGGTTAGATATTTTGCATGAAACATTGTGTAGTGAACCTCTAGCAAGATTGTTCAAATTATTGCCCTGGGGTCAAAATTGGCCCCGACCCTGGGGTTATTGATTTTCAATATATACATATAGTAAAAAATCAAAAAATCTTATTGTCTGAAGGTACAAGGCTTAGAGCTTTAATATTTGTTATATGATATCATCTATAGGTACTCTATCAAAGTTGTTCAAATTTTGCCTCTGGTTTCAAAATTAGCCCCACCCCGGGGGCCATAGGTTTTCCTTATATGTATAGAGTAAAAACTTAAAAATCATCTTCTCTAAATTTACAAAGGCTAGAGTTAAGATATTTTGCATGAAACATTATGTAGTGAACCTCTAGCAAGATTGTACAAATTATAGCCCTGGGGTCAAAATTGGCCCCACCCCCGGGGGTCATTGATTTTCACTATGTACATATAGTAAAAAATTTAAAAAAATCTTCTTGTCTGAAGGTACAAGGCTTAGAGCTTTGATATTTGGTATATAATATCATATATGGGTCCTCTGCTAAAGTTTTTTAATTATGCCCCTAGTGTTAAAATTGCCCTGCCCCAGAGGGGATAGTTTTCCTTACATGTATAAAGTAAAAACTTGAAAAATCTTCTTTTCTGAATTGACAAAGGCTAGAGGTTAAATATTTGGCATGAGACTTTGCGAAGTGAACCTCTACCAAGATTGTTCAAATTATAGCCCTGGGGTCAAACTTGGTTCCGCCCTGGGGGTCATTGATTTTCATTATGTACATATAGTAAAAAATAAAAAATATTTTTGTCTGAAGGTACAAGGCATAGAGCTTTGATGTTTGCTATATAATATCATCTATAGGTCCTCTACCAAAGTTGTACACATTTTTCCCCTGGTGTCAAACTTGGCCTTGTCCGGGGGCAGTGATTCTCATTATGTACATGTAGTAAAAACAGAAAACAAAACAAATGTTTCCTGAATTGGAGAAAGCTACAGCTTAGATATTTGACTTGAAATGTTGTTTGGTGGACCTGTATCAAGATTGTTTTGAATTAAACCCTTGGGTCAAAATTTTGCCTTGCCCAAGGGGACAGTGACCTACTTTCTTGTCCTTTGATGTACAGCAATAAAATTTTGACCATGTGCACAGTTATAGTTGTAAAATTGAACTTTGATATCAGGTGACCGTGATTTTGATGATGTGACCTACTTTCTTGTCCTTTGATGTACAGCTATGAAATTTGAACCATGTGCACAGATTAAGATGTAAAGGGAACTTTGATATCAGCTGACCTAGATTTTGTCAAAGTGTCTTACTGTGTTGTCCTTTGATGTAGTCATGAAATTTAGGCTGTGTGAAATATGACCTTCACCACCAAATTCACTAGACTCAAGTGCATTGTTATATTCCTAATCTGATCTTTTATTGGATTTACAATAGATTTAACCACTAATCTGATAATAAGAATTAGATAGGTCAGGGATCTATGCATTATGACAATCTTCAATTGTATAGAAACAAATAAAAATCTGTTCCTACACTACTATTTAGTGTTGTATTAATAATGTGGCATAGCATTTTTTCACAAATGCAATCTTGTTTAAATGTTCCACATGTAAAATTTTTCAGCAGTTTTTCCTGAAGCATATAGTATAAAGCAAATGGTTAAAGTGACAGAATTTAATATAAGTATTGTTACATACATGTAGGCAGAAACATAGTGTTCCAGTAACCCAGATATTTTTCAGTAATATAATTATTGTGCTAATATAATTATTAACATGCACAAGCATTAGCTTGTCCTATATTATACTGCTTGCCCCTCATTCACTGCATGCTGAGGGTATAAATCCTGTCAGGAAAATATCAAGGTAGCTTGTAAAACTTCTGTGTTTTTATCCTGGTGCCCACTGCCCGCTATAATTTTGTGAAGAACATGCTCTTAATTGAATTTGAACCTTTCCATTAGCATTGTTTACAAAAGTGTTTAGCAGTAAAGATTCTTTTCAGACTACAAGGAAGTGAAAGCATGACATGTTACTGTTAGATTTTGTAAGCCATCATCATCAAAAACATTTAGGTAGTTAGTGAACTATGAGGAACAGATTGTATAATATCAATTTCATTTTTCAGGAGGGGTCATTTGTAGTGATCTCCCTGGTCAGTACTGTACAGGACAGTGACCATTTTGCTGCCATGACATGTAAGTATTAAAGCTACATGCCTCCAGATGTGTCAAAATATTTCAATAAAATCAAACTTGAGAAAAATGTACTAAGATGTAAGGAAAAGTAAAATGTTTCAAGATTCAAGTAATATTTAACATATTATGTGTGATTAATGACTTATTTTTCACTAATTACAACTATAAATCTACTGCGTTACTAATACAGTAAAAGATGCATTCCATCACTTGTGGGCTGAATATTTCACATAAACGTTAGACAAAGAAAAAAACAACACCAAAATATTGTTAGGTTTAAGATTTAAATTGAACAAAAAAATTATCTATAAAAAAAATCACATTATCATAAATTATGGTCATTGGTATTTATACAGATATTTTTGTTTCAGGGAAGGAGTATGCAAAGGCAGATGAACGCTGGGGTATATCTGATCCAACCATTGTTTCCCTGGAAATTCTCACCGTAACCATAGTTACCCTGTTTGCTATAATGTTGATATATGCCATTATAGAAGGACGGTATTACAGACACTTCCTGCAGATAAGTGTATGTGTCTGTGAACTATACGGTGGTAAGATTCTTCTTTATGTTGCAATGCTTTTTTACTGTCATGATAGTTTACATTTTGTATTACTTCTGAAAAGAAACAACATTTCTTATTCCTTATTATTGACCAGTTCAGTCAAGTTTTTATCATTCACTCTACATTGGAAGCACCTCAGTTTACTTTTATATTAATCAAAACTTTAAAAAATCATATAATGAAGGTTTGGTGGAAAACAACTGTAACACATTTTACATAATGAAGCAGTTACGTCCCTTTCACACAAACC